>NC_073745.1:165604648-165904648 GCF_029784135.1 Toxorhynchites rutilus septentrionalis | reverse complement strand
TCGACTAACGAACTACGATATTGGGGAATAGGCATGACAGTATGGATTTGCAGAAGGAATGAATACACTTTTAAAATGAAAATTATGAATGAACATGATTTTTCCTTAATCAAATTAGTACTCTATGTAAGTGAAAATCACTATTGCCCGCAAGTGGTGAAAAAACGTCATAAAAAATATGTTTTGAGATAATTTTATATTATAATGACAAGTTTTTTTGAGAATATCTGAACGTCTATAGAAAATAATTCAAATTAGGGTCATGACAACGTACTTTAAGTAGAAAAAATTATGCCAAGAAAAAAATTTCATACAAATTTTAGCAAATATAAACTGATTCGGGCCGACTAATATGATAGAGAATAGTTTGCCTCATACAAACTAATACCGTATCCAGATGTCGATACCTAATCGTCGTCATCGTGAATAGGTAACAGCGTTACGGTCGTTGTTAGGTCGATGTTTTTTTACGTCGATTGGCCCGAATCAGTTTATATTTGCTAAAATTTGTATGAAATTTTTTTCTTGGCATAATAAATGATTTCAATGTCAACTCGCTAAGGAAAATAATTGAAGGAAAAAATAAGCAAATATATATTCGTGGAATATAGTGCACAACCTCCTTTTGCTCTAGCCAATTACTTGTAACGGCCCTTTCCGGATCTCCTCCCGGTATATGCACAGCATTCTCCTCCTCCCTGAGCGAAATCAGTGGAGCCACAATCAGCGTTATTTTTTGTCACCGTCGCCGTAAGCTGATAGTACTCTTTTCCCCGCCGATGGGAGCCAAACAGAAGTACATTTTGCTTGGAAAGAAAGGCGAAAAGATATACTAAAACATCCTTCTGCACTGTTATGATTCGACAATAAAGCCCGAGCAGCTATTTTGCCAACGAATGCATTTGTCACCAAAAGGTACGACTTGTTTTGTAAACAAATTTGTTTTTTCACGAGCAATGGCCGAACAGCAGTTTTGACATTGCGGTCCACCTATAGTACAACGCCTTGCTACATTATCGACATTGTTGACAATCAGGAGGTGTTTACGTATCGAACGTGTTTAATTTATGATACAACGTTGGAGTTTATTATTGCGGTTTTTATTTGTGCGGCTCAATAAAAACAAGATATAAAGCTGGTGAGATTTTTTAAAACATGTCCGGACGATTTGTACTCTGAATAACATGATTGTTCGAAATTGTTGAACACAGATAATCTTCCGCTAGAGGAACAAGATCCGGCTATTCTAATTGCGGTTTGTCGGCTATCATACTATCGGACATGCAATGCGTGTGTGTTCGCCCTATTCGCTATACGACTAGTCGGTATTTGGCATTGACAAAATCCCTGCTATGCAACCGCCGTCCGGTAGCAGTAGATGACCTTATTGTGTAAAAATTTGTAGCCAGGTTCCGTCGCAATTACGAGTTCAGCCACCGGAACCAACATGTTACTGTGAAAAACTACATAAGTGCAGGTGAACAACGCCACCAAGATAAAGGAAACGAGGAAGAGCCAGAATGGCTGTCGGCAGGACCTACCTTTCGCCTGGACACACTCGAACTTTGTGGATTCGATGAAGATGCCTCAATCAACGCCTCGCCAATCGATCCGTCGACATGCTAGCACAAAATCAAGTAAACAATAAAATAATTGCTCAGCAACAATTTTTAATGAAATTCTCACCAAAAACCAACAGACCGATATTTTGCGCCGAATGCTCATGAAAAACAATGTTGAGAATATAACAAAACAAATGCAACAACAGCACAAATCAACCCAACAGCCGCGTTATCCACCCCAACGTGAGCTTCAGTTCCATACCCAATCCATAATGCAGAACGCTTTACTCCGTAAAAAACTGCAGAATCAACGCAAGGCGCTTTGTGATCAGAACAGTCGAATGGCTGCCGCTACCGCTGTAATTAACAACGGTGAACCAAATACAGTTGTGCAGTAATTCGTACAATCGATTTGTCTAAACATGCAACGAAGTTTTTTGGTTCTTAGTCAAACTGCTAACCGGCCGGTGACAAATATCCTAATGGTACATATTTCTCTGCAAAGCCGACTGCAGGAGCAACTACTCTCCGTCACGCAAAAATTGTGTCAACAGGAACGTGGTCCCATGAGCGCTAGAACTTCTTAGGAAACATCGAATTCTACAGATCAATTCTTACATGTTACGAGAGAACTGGATTCTTACAATGCATTTACCAGTGCAGAAATGGTTATATTTTGCAACATTCAAATTTAATGATGTTTTGTATTATATATTACCGTTCCTCATGATTGTATTTTTATATGTTTGTAGTTTTTCTTAATAACGTGCTTCGTTCCATCATTGTTATATTTATTATGCAAGCGGAATTTCGATACAAATTCTCACTATCTAATTTATATTCTGCAAAATTGCACCGATTGATTTGTCGTTAGGTTTTCCCATCAAGTTTATCATTATAAGACGATTGTAAATTATAGAAACGAATATTAATTTTTTTTCGCTTTGTTATTTTTTGACACTACAATCGCTAAATATTTCCTGCAATACCAAGCGTTAGCATCTTGTATATTGCCTAAAAACTGCCTTACGGAGGTCGGCGCTCGTCGAAAAATTCCTCCGGTAGCCTGTTGGACGGTACTCGGAACAGACGTGCTCACTTCGATTCTCCTCCAATATAATATTCATGACTATTCGAATTAAAATAATGTGTAGTAAACAATACGTTCACTGAAATTTCTTTATTACCCTACAAACATGAAATTATTTTTCGCGACCATTGCTGAAATTCATGAGCTTGCTCGATCTTCTTCCAGCAGCCAGTTCGAACATCTCTTTGAATGAGTTGATTTATTAATCAACTTTTTTAGAAAAATTTGTAACTTCTCGTTTTGTCAACCAGAAAACAACTGATAGCATCCATTCAATAATAATGATCAACACTGGACATCCTGATGTATACATGTTAGGTCTTCTATAATCTTGATTATATCATGTACGGCCGCTTCCTTCTTAGTTCTATCCACGTCGATCTGCAATTTTCAACAGATTTGATTGTGTCAGTCAAATTTCCCTGTAATATTCGAAGAAATTCATAATTCATAATAATCGGGTGGTATTTGTGTGACCAGATCAATTGCATCGCTGACTATGCCAAATAGCACACAACCCGTTGTCGCCGTCGTTCGCTCACCACAGTTTTGCATCACGAGCGAATCGTGGCGGAATACATTCACCATATCACCGAGATCGCATTGAGCAACCTCTGGCATTTGCTATCGTTCGTCGTCCGTTGCTGCGGCCCTTCAAATAAAAACAAAAATTGTTCGTATTATAAACAGAGTTACTGAAATCCTACTTATCCATCTTTTAGGCAAACAAATAGATTGTTCTGTTATCCGCCCAAGGAAATCACTGTCATCCAATTTGGTTTATAGTCGCGAGCGATCTCCTCAAAATTACCTCCAGCGTGACAGATCGCATCAAATCACCCACCAAAATGAAGTCGCCTGTAAAAAAAAACCATTACTCTGAGGAATCCAAGTGGTTGCATTAATCTTGTTTACCCTTGGTTTTACAATATATGCCAACACGTTATTGAAATGGTTACATTCAAGTCGCAAATTCTTATCATCAGTCCACTCATACAATCGTACAGTTGAATTGATGCTAGCTAATACACAACGGTTAAACCCAATGAGAGAATAGCACGCGCCCTTGATTCCCTTCTCGCTAACTTGAGTGAGGGCTCCATCCGCGTAGTGATAGATGATAATCCTTCCTACTTTGGGTTCCGGTTCCGCTTGATGTACCAGTGCTGTGCCGACGATGCAATAAGTATTCGAGTCGTTACCCAACTTCGCCGAAATCAGTGACATAGTATACTCCGTCTGCATGAATTGATGTGCATGTAGCAACTCGAACGTATTCTGATCGATGATAAGTAGATTGTGAATTTCAACTTCTTGACCAAACTCGGCACTACTGGATCCTGGCTTAAGCAGTGCCATGTTGCTCGAGTAAGTTACATTTGTCGTCTGAGTTGACGCGCTCTGTCTCGAAGGAGTCAGACCACTCGAGTCCTGAAGATCCATTCGCACCGTTATAACACCAAACTATTGAGAAGCTTCCTGGTCCCATTTGTACCGTTCGAATGTGTAACTTTTGAATTTCATTAATTGTACCAAGAATAACTGAATATTCGGTTGCAAGAGCCAAACTGTCCTGATACGCTCCGGCATTAAGTGAGCACATATGATTTACTTCCTTCAGGTTGACATTTGAGAAAACCGCTGCCGAATGGTTCCGAACGGCTGGAGCTTTCGTTCAAGACTGAATGTGACAGTGCTGAGGGAAAAGAATGTTATTATTGTGAACATGTACAATTGGCCGTTTCATACCTCTTGTGCTCCGACTTGCCTGCTTCAATTTCGATATAATAAATGTCGCATGCAGTTACACACGCAAGCTGACATGAATATCACGCGACTACACTAATGCACTTATCTTCCGGCGGATTCCATTCACATATCATCGATTTTTTGTCACATTGGATCAATCGTGCTGTTATGAAGTAACCTGAATAATTTGGCCATCGATATTCGCACAGTGAAATGTCTGCGGATCACTCAGAAAACCGGGAATTTCCGTTTTTCCAGACAAAAACTGTACCCAATGTAGGAATCTCAAATGAAAATGAAACAGAAGTGAAAAAATAAAAAAACATCTTTCACCGATGTCGATAAAACAGTTTACTAAAATGAATCTAGTACATAGAAATACGGCCGTAAATGAGGATAGCTTTTTCTTTGACGACGTATCGTATCCGACGAATCAATCACCCTTATTCTCATTTACGGCCGTATCCGTATATTCATTCGTCGGATGCGATACGTCGTCATTTTTTTTTTTAATTCGTTTATTTTTACAGGCTCAGTTACTTAAGTTACTATATATATATATAGAAACAATTTTCTTACATCTATGGTTAGTAAGGTGGAAAACCGATTACTCGCGGTGTACTCGAGTTTAGAAGGGTGACATATTTTTAGGAGAAGGATGGGATATAAGGAAATTGTAACAATGTTGATGAGCACTCAATTCTTAAATCTATTCGTATATCTATAGTTTATTTACATTTCAATTCTAATATTTATAGCAAGGGGACGAATTACCCGCAAAGGAAGGAAAGGAGGGTATAAGGATGTAGGGACAATCACACACGAAGATCTATAGCTTTAAGGAAAACATATATATGGGACATGTAATCAAGGTCTAACCGAGCCAACACATCTCTCACCGGCACATTGGGCTGTCTTCCTCGGGCCCGAAGGGAGTTTTCTAAATTCGATCTGGCGACCAGATACACCTCGCACGACCAAACAATGTGCTCGATGTCGTGATAACCTTGGCCACAAACGCAGAGATTGCTGCTGGCAAGATTGAAACGAAAGAGTAGTGCATCTAACGAACAGTGATTGGACATGAGTCGGGAGAAGGTGCGGATAAAGTCCCGACTCAAATCTAGACTTTTGAACCACGGTTTGAGGCTAACCTTAGGGATAATCGAGTGAAACCACCGGCCCAATTCATCTTCATTCCACTTGCGTTGCCAGTTAGCGATGGTATTTTTGCGAACTAAAGAATAAAATTCATTGAAGGCGATTTGACGCTGATAAATATCGCCTTCAATTGCACCTACCTTTGCCAATGAGTCAGCCCTCTCATTACCCGGAATTGAGCAATGTGAAGGGACCCAGTCAAAGGTAATGACATAACAGCGTCTGGATAAAGCACTCAAAATTTCTCGTATTCTCTCAAGGAAGTACGGCGAGTGCTATTCCGGCCTCACTGAACGGATAGCTTCGACAGAGCTAAGACTATCCGTTACAATGTAATAGTGTTCAACAGGTCGTGAGGCGACGCTGTCCAGCGCCCAGTATATCGCTGCCAATTCAGCAATATATACCGAGCAAGGATTCTGAAGACTGTGGGAGGTGCTAAAAAATACGTTGAACACTCCAAATCCTGTGGACTCATTTATAGAGGACCCATCAGTAAAGTATATATTATCACAATTGATACGCCCATACTTTGCATTGAAGATTGTAGGAACGAACCCCAATCTAAGATAATCTGGATTTTCATGGATTTTCTCCTTCATGAACAGATCGAAATGTACAGAGGAATTGATGTAGTCAGGAAAACAAACACGGTTGGGAATATACGAAGAAGGAACAACCTGCATAGAGGTGAATTCATGATATGAATTCATGAATCCAGAATGAAAATTTGGCTCGATCAATTGCTCAAAATTTCCGATCACCAATGGATTCATAACCTTACACCGGATGAGAAACCGAAGAGATAATAAATTGAAGCGATCTTTTAGTGGGAGTAGGCCTGCCAAAACCTCGAGACTCATGGTATGCGTTGAGGGCATACATCCCAACGCAATACGGAGACAAAGATACTGAATTCGCTCGAGTTTAATGAGGTGTGTTTTGGCAGCTGATTGAAAACAGAAACTGCCATACTCCATCACTGAGAGAATAGTTGTTCGATACAACATAATAAGATCTTCGGGATGGGCTCCCCACCAGGTGCCGGTAATTGTACGGAGAAAGTTTATTCTTTGTTGACATTTTTTACTCAGATACCTAATATGGGCCCCCCAAGTACATTTGGAGTCGAACCAGACCCCAAGATACTTGAATGACATAGCATGAGTGATCGGTTTACCCAAAAGTTGAAGCTTTGGTTTTGCTGGTCTATGCTTCCTAGAAAAAACCACCATCTCTGTTTTCTCCGTGGAGAATTCGATCCCTAGCCCAATGGCCCAGGTTGAAAAATTGTTCAAAGTATCTTGTAAGGGTCCTTGCAGGTCGGATTCGTTTGATCCTACGACAGACACCACTCCATCATCTGCAAGTTTTCTTAGGCTGCAATTTTGTGTAAGACAATTGTCGATGTCGCTTACATAGAAGTTGTACAAAAGGGGGCTTAAACATGAGCCCTGGGGGAGGCCCATGTAAGAGACCCGACTTACTGCCGAATCTCCGTGAGAAAAGTTCAAATGTTTCTCACAAAGCAAGTTGTATAACATATTATTCAATAGAGGCGGCAGACCCCGAGAGTGTAATTTGTCTGACAAAACCTCTATTGAAACAGAATCAAAGGCCCCCTTTATGTCCAAGAATACTGAAGCCATTTGTTTTTTTTCGGCGTAAGCCATTTGAATTTCTGAAGAAAGCAACGCAAAACAATCATTCGTCCCTTTGCCCCTGCGGAACCCATATTGTGTATCTGAGAGTAGGCCATTCGTTTCAACCCATCGATCAAGGCGAAACAAGATCATTTTCTCCAACAATTGTATACGGACAGCATTGCTATTGGGCGGTACGAATTGAAGTCGGACGCGGGTTTTCCGGGTTTTTGAATAGCTATAACTCGTACTTGTCTCCAATCATCTGGAACAATATTATGCTCCAGAAACCGATTGAATAAGTTCAACAAGCGATGTTTCGCCACATCAGGGAGATTTTTCAGCAAGTTGAACTTAATTCTATCCGATCCCGGAGCAGAATTGTTACATGAAAGGAGAGCATGAGAGAATTCTACCATCGAAAACTCGGAATCAAGATCGCACCTATCTTGTGGTATATCTCGAACAATTTTTTGCACAGGAGCGGAATCAGGACAAACCTTCCGTGCAAAATTCAAAATCCATCGATGTGAATATTCTTCGCTTTTATTCGTTGAAGAGCGATTTCTCATGTTTCGAGCCACTTTCCATATTTTTGACGTAGGACTACGTCTTTCATTTCTATACCGGGGTGTAAAATCAAAGTTTCGAAAACGAAAGCGTTACGCCGGAGACCGAGATTTTGAGCGTTAATAGCTCCTAAACAACTGAACGAAATGGTATGATAAACACTTCATTCGAAAGATAAAATGTCTACGCGTTATATACTTGTTACTTTTTGATCCAAAAACTTGTTTCAATAGTCTTAAAATTGCTTTCAAAACAGGCTATTGAAATCACCAATCGGCATATAAGCGAGCGGCGCTCGGGAATCCACTCAGTTCTAATTGAACAGCGATTGGAGCATGTTGTCGCTGTTGCGGTGAAGCTCTTTATTTATCATGAAAGCGCGGATGAACGGTGTCACCAAGAGCCTGTTTGTGCACCCTAGGCCAGAAGGGAATCTATCAGGAGGAGAGTGATGCCACAAACGGTTCCCTGGGAAGACATCGCTACACACACATACACGCGCGGCTATTAACAGGTGGTTATCGAGTTGGCATTAACCACTGGTGGGCTTCCAGTATCGAGGAAAATGTGGAAATATCTAATCGTTACTGAAAATAATCTGCCAGTTCCTCTGGGAATTTTCAAAATATATTCATGTGAAAGAGTTTAATTGAATGTTTTCTATCCATGTTACACTGTGACCAAATATGTTTCAATCAAGTGCTATTAACAGGTGGTTATCGAGTTGGCATTAACCACTGGTGGGCTTCCAGTATCGAGGAAAATGTGGAAATATCTAATCGTTACTGAAAATAATCTGCCAGTTCCTTTGGGAATTTTCAAAATATATTCATGTGAAAGAGTTTAATTGAATGTTTTCTATCCATGTTACACTGTGACCAAATATGTTTCAATCAATTGCTATTAACAGGTGGTTATCGAGTTGGCATTAACCACTGGTGGGCTTCCAGTATCGAGGAAAATGTGGAAATATCTAATCGTTACTGAAAATAATCTGCCAGTTCCTTTGGGAATTTTCAAAATATATTCATGTGAAAGAGTTTAATTGAATGTTTTCTATCCATGTAACACTGTGACCAAATACATTTGGTTTTGTGGTTTTTCAATCAATCGCAATTAACAGGATAGCTTCAGAAGATTATTCTTCCCCATCAGTAGGATATTTCCGTATCCAATATTGTATGCGCCCGCAATCGATTATTGCTCAGTCGCCGAAAGTTCCGAGCTCAGAGAGTTCATTCCCCTCTAGTTTGCCTTCCAAATTGCCATCGTAAACCACACCTTCTCTCGATTCAATCACACACAAAAAGCATACTTAAGCGATATTCTGGTGGTGAGACACATTCATTTTTCGTGAGGACATCGACAAGACAACATCGTTGCCTAACGTGCTGGAGGAGGTGGATGGCGAAGGATCGACACATACACGCGCAGGACTCTTTCCGTTAGGATGCCATTCAGCATCGAGAAAGTTCCGGAAAGATCTAATCATTGCTGGAAAATAATCTGCCAGTTCCTTTGGGAATTTTCAAAATATATTCATGTGAAAGAGTTTATTTTAATGTTTTCTATCCATGTAACACTGTGACCAAATACATTAGGTTTTGTGATTTTTCAATCAATCGCAATCAACAGGATAGCTTCTGAAGATTATTCTTCCCCATCAGTAGGATATTTCCGTATCCAATATTGGATGCATAAAACCTTGTGCCTCCAACGTAACGCTCTCGTTTTCGAAGTTCTCCAAATATTCATTCATTCAGAATGAATTCAGATTCAACTTCATACAAATGATCTCTAAATCAACGATAGTCCTACGTCACCCTTGCGGTTATACCATAGATATAACCCACTTCCTGTTTTTTCATTAACGTTTCTCGTGACAAACCTCCCACGAAATTTCGCCAATAAGCACGTTTTTTCCCTTTGATCAAGTTTTTAAATTGATTTTCAAGGTCCAAATACGTCTGAAAATTTTCAGGGGTTCCACGTTTCCGAAAAGCTTTAAATGCATTCGATTTTTCTACATAAAGCTTGGAACATATGCTATCCCACCATAGATTGGGAGGCCTTCGACGAATAGTGGAACCTGGGATGGGTTTCGTTTGAGCGCGAACCGCGCTGTCATAGATCAAACGAGAAAGGAAGTTATACTCCTCCAATGGAGGTAAACCATCTCTGGAATTGATGGCTAGAGCAATCGCGTCCGTATATTTTTTCCAGTCAATGTGTCTTGTGAGGTCATATGCCATGTTTATAGATTCAGAAGAATTCGACCCAATGGTGATGGAAATTTTGATTGGCAAATGATCACTACCGTTGGGGTCCTGGATTACATTCCACTTGCAATCTAACGATAGTGAATTCGAGCAAAGCGAGAGGTCAAGAGCACTTGGGTTAGCAGGAGGTTTAGGCACACGTGTTGTTTCCCCAGTGTTCAAAACGGTCATATTGAAGTTGTTAGAAAGGTCATATATCAACAATGAACGATTGTCGTCGTACTGTTCCCCCCAGGCAGTTCCATGAGAGTTGAAGTCTCCCAAGATCAATCGTGGCTCAGGAAAGAGTGAGCACATGTCATCAAGTTGTTTGCGGCTAACCGCAGCTCTCGGAGGCCAATACAAGCTGACAATACAGAGGTCTTTGCCTCTGATGTTTGCATGACAAGCAACAGCTTCGATCCCTCCAATAGGTGGAAGGTCAATTCGAAAAAATTAGTGGCACTTATTGATCCCCAAAAGCACCCCTCCGTCATCACGTCATCACGGTCCAAGCGTATAATATTAAAATCGTGGAAAGAGATATCATCTCGCGAAGAAAGCCAAGTTTCGGACAGAGCAAAAACATCACAATTGAAGTTATGAATTAAAAATTTGAATGTATCCAATTTAGGGATAAGACTACGACAATTCCACTGAAAAACAGTGATATCTCCGACCTCTCTATCTAAATTAGACATCAAGAGAGATAATCATTGCAAGGAGGGGCCATGTTTGCATCAATTGCTGTAAAATTGTCTTTAATACTGGAAGCATTGAGATGACAAGGGTTCTGATGGAGTCGGAAACATTAAAACACTTGAAGATTTGATCCAAAAGGTCAAACAACTTTATAAATCCCGATTGGGAAGTTGAGCTGGACGGAAAAACAGGGACAGTTGGGGTTTTTGATGTCCCCTCGAGTGATGGGTCGTTTGAAGGTGAACTATTCCCACGGAAGCCAGGAGGAACCTGATTTTGCTTGTCCGCTGCACTCGATTTTTTAGGCAAGCTAACTGGGGGTATCACCGGGGGGACTTGTTCTTGAACTTTGGGAGTGGTCACATTTTTGCGCCGGGGATTCCCTTTGAAAATAAACGGTGTGCCCCCGCTAGCTGTGTCCGCTTCCATTTCATCAACTGGCAGCGTGGAAAAGATATTGTGTGTTGAGATTGGTTGTTGTTGTTGTTGGGCCAGTGGAGAAGCGCCCTTTAAAATATCCGCAAAAGTGCGCTTCGAGCGTTCCTTTAAAGAGCGCTTCTGTTTCTCCCAGCGACTCTTGTAAGTTTCACAAGCTGAGAGCGCGTGTGGGGATCCTCCGCAATATGGACACTTATGCTCAGTCGCACTGCAGGATTTCCCCTCATGTTGCTCTCCGCAAGTGGCACAGCGCTCCTTGTTGGCACAATAATCTGAAGTGTGACCAACTGACTTGCATTTGTTGCAAGTCATGGGCTTTGGCACGAAGAGTCGCACAGGTAGTCTCAATTTGTCCACCATAACGTAGTCAGGGAGGGCGGCACCAGCAAAGGTGACTCGAAACGAGTCTGACGGCGTAAATTTAGTTTGGTCCCCATCATGGGAGAGTTTCCCGAGTTGGCGACAGTCCAAGATCTTTACTTCCATTGAGGGAAGCTTCTTGAACTTGCCTTTTCCTTCTTTTTTTATTTGTTCGCTCGTCAGACCCGTTTCAGTTATCACCCCCTCAATTTCTACGTTATGGGAGGGTATAAATGTTCTATATTCGAGAGTGAAGTGTTGGTCAGCAACAATCTCGTTTGCGTGTTTCCGTTCATTCACGACAACCCGCAATTTGTTCGGTCTAACCCTGCGAATTTCAGATACAGAAGTGTATCTGGCCAGATCTTTCATGATCTGAATCACGTTAAGGCTTTTTCCTTTTGGTTTTGGCCGGAGGAAAACAACCCACGGGCCAGTTCCAGGTGCATCTTCTGGATAAACTCTGACACGTGGTGCGGAGACAACAGAGGGAGAAGACGAGGACGAGGACGAGGACGAGGATTGGGTTGGATCGGAAACATCAGAAGGGGGGAGCGAAATCGATGATGGGAGAGGGGGAGTGGAAGTAACAGTGGGTTCAGAAGGGAGGCTTGCTATTTTCTTAGAGGGGGGCTTGGAAGAATGAGCAGATTCGTCCCCAGAAGAATTATCTTCTTTTTGAGGAACTCGTTTATGTTTTTTCCCAGATCTTGAATGGGATTCATTATCGGAGATCTCCATCTCTGGAGATCCTCCACTATTCTACATTTTACAAAATTTTTTGTCTTATTTCTAATCTATTATTGATTTTAACAATAATCTCAAAAAAAAATAACAAAACAAACAAACAAAAAATTATGATGATAATATTAAGCAATGAACATATGAGTTGAACAATAATATTAATATTAAATATGTGTACCTTAATATAAAAGTGGTTCCGATACTGCGCTCTACTGCCCTAACCAGGGAGAGACAGAGGCTACGCGCTATGGATCAACACAATAGCGCAAGAATAGCTCACACGGTCACGTGATGATAATTCCCGTTAACGACAGCCACACGATGGCGATCCCGTTATGCCAATGTTCAACAGCCGCCAAGGGCTGCAAGCTGCAAGAGCGCTGTTTCCTTTGTTCCACTTCACAAAAGGTCAATTCGAAAGCGGACAGCAATGACCTTCACACGTACACTATACCAATCGCACAATAGTAAAAGTGGCAACGCACAATAACGACACTGAACTTTTCTCGTCAAGAGTTGGATAGCGAATGTGATACGTCGTCATAGAAAAAGCTATCCTCATTTACCAGGGGTTAGACATCAATTGAATATAGGCTACCCAAAATCAAAATCAATATGGCGTCATTTGTTTACCAACATATCATGTGCGAGGATTGAAATCGTTGAAATCACGGAGATAGTATGCTTTATTTCTTACTGCATGAGTGATTTTCATATTTCGGTTTCACATGGAGGTGTCCACATTTAACATGGAGTTTAAAGTTAGCCACTATTCGACTATATAACCGAACCGAGTTGTAAACAACAGTAATTGACAGAACCAAAATGTCAGTGAACCGCAGCAATATTGGGTACACTGGCAGTATGAGGGATTTGACGTTTTAGTCATACCCCTGTCATTTACGGCCGTATTTCTGTGTACTAGATTTACCTGAGCAAACTACATTATCGACATCGATGACAGATGTTTTTTATTTTTGCACTTTTGTTTTCGATTATAGGCACCTTACACGATCAAACTGATTGACAATAAGTGTCTTCAATATCGTGACAGCTAGGCTTTCGACATCCGATCTAACCTCAATCAATATTTTGCCACCTTACACGGTCAATATCGCCCTCAACCCGAGACAACGAAAATATCCGCGATGGCTAGTGGTGACATTCGAGTTTGGGATCCAAACTATTCTCCATCAGATTAGAAGGCTAAATTGCAATTTTCAATTGGTAAAATTTGAATGAAAATATCTACTTGGTATTATTTAATTAGTTGAAGCGCGTAGTCCTAACTCTAACTTAACCTATTTTCTATGAATTTTCAGATATTCCTACTAAAATTTATTATTATTATATAACGTCAGTTTCAGATACAATTTTTGTATGGGATTTTCTCACCACTTGCAGAAAAAAAGTGATTTGCATTCACATAGAATACTAATTTGATTTGGAAAAGTTAATTTTCATTCATAATTTACATTTTAAAACTCGTTTTTCCTTCTCAAAAACACATCATAATACTCGCTTCACAAATACAGACTGATCCTTTCAGTTTCAGGGATGCCAGATTATTTTAGATTGTGATAATATATGCAAATTATATTATCTGCAAGCAAATGTTTTTATTCGATAAATAAGACTATGACAGTGTTACGCAATCTGCGTGCGCGCTCTATTCCAAAACAACGGTTCCAGATGCTGCAAGAAAATATCGTTTTCAAGCCAGAGACACACAATAGGGATGAAGACACAAATAGGAGATAATAGGTTCCTCATCCTTGAAAAGAAAATTGAACTGAAAGGGTAAAAGACAAATTGAATCGCTATACGCTATACGCCTTTAAAAATTGTAAAAAGAACAATCGAAATCAATCTAATTTTAATTTATGTAATTGACAAATTAGTTGAAGGTGAGATGGATGCACAGATTTGTGTACTTGAATAGAATTCAAATTTAAATTTATTCTTTGCAACAGAAGGTTCAATATCAGAGGCAGTAGGTGAAGATTAGACTGTGGAGGAGACTCAAAGTAAATATATTTTTTTATAAAAATGATAATGATATGATAAATGATGAATAAAATATTTGTAGGATTTTTTAACCATCACACTAACGGAATAGAGTTGGTTTATTTAAATTGAACATCCTCCCGTGTCCAACATTTTAAAAAATCTTTGATTATGTCCAATGTCGGAAAAACTAAGTCTAGTAAATCTACAGACACATCACGTCCGAATAACGCGAAGATGCCAGATAACAAGGTAGAACAAAAACCATTGGGAAACGTTGCGTTTCAAGAAACTGTAAACTGCAATTGTCGTTCGTGCAATTTGAACGATAATAGCAGAATGGTTCAATGTGACGTGTGTGATGAATGGTACCATTATACTTGTGTCGGTGTTACACAGGATATAGAACATGAAGACTGGAGTTGTCAAGAATGCAGAAACGCGCAGACAACACAGCAAAATCTAAATCAAGATGAAATACCGACAACAAGCAAAGAAAAATCAGCGAAAGAATCAAACCTTAAACCACCATCAAAAGCGGGGTCGATCAAGTCGTTAGGATCTAAACACCAAACGAAAGCTCTTCTAGAACTTCAACTGAAGAAATTAGAAGAGGAACATGCGTTGAAAAAAGAAGAAATTAAACTGAAACTAGAAATGCTAGACAAACGATTTCACATTCTAGAACAAATGAATGATGTCAATAATTCAGAAATAGATGAGCAGGATGCTACATCAAAAGTAAACGAATGGTTACATGACAAAAGCAATATATCCCAACGTGAATGCAGACACGAATGCGCTCTTGAAGCTCAAGCAGGTGCTGGCAACTATACTGTAAATCAACAACATGAACAACAGTTTATACCAGAAGAGCGATCAACACCCAAACATCACGAACGTGATTCATCACGAGTTCTGAGATCCGCTGATTATGATAGATTGACGCAAGATCAGTTAGCAGCGCGTCAGGTAGTGCCTAAAGACTTACCGAAATTTTCTGGCAACCCAGAGGAGTGGCCCATGTTTTTTTCCACTTACGAAAGCACTTCGAATATGTGTGGATATAGAAATGATGAAAATATGATCAGACTCCGGAACTGTTTGAAAGATGAAGCATACGCTGCTGTTCAAAGTTTTTTAATGCATCCATCTACCCTACCCAAAGCAATTTCCGTTCTAAAATTAAGATTTGGTCAACCTCATACAATAATAAATACTTTGAAGAAGAAGATTTCTGCTATGCCATCTGTGAGGCCCGATGCAATGGATAAGCTAATTGATTTTGCTTTAGCGGTACAAAACCTCTGCGCAACCATCGAAGCATGTCAATGCAAAGAGTACATGAATGATGCATCATTTCTTCAAGAACTCATTGGTAAACTTCCACCAACTCTTAGATTGGAATGGGCCAGATCGAACCGAACTGTAGTACAAGGGAGTTTAGAAATATTCAGCTCCTGGATGTATTCGATTGCTGAAGATGCCTGTCTTATAGTTGAACCGAAGCATATGAACGATCGAGTTCATCAAACCGATCCCAAGAAGGGCAAAACATATATAAACACTCACTCGGAGCGTCCATCTTCGACGGATGCATCGACACAATACACTTCGAATACTAACATAGCGACGGAACGATCGAAGATTGAAACCTGTATCGCTTGTAAAGGAAACTGCGAATCACTAGAAAAATGCACACGTTTTAACACACAAAGCTACGACGCTAAATGGGGTTTAATTCGTGAAGCTAGATTATGCCGAAAATGTCTCCGACAGCACAAAGGCGGTTGTTACTCGAAACCGTGCGGTATTAATGGCTGTACATTTAAGCACCATCCGTTATTACATAAGCAATGGTCACCTCGATACGATACAAATCATGTGGATAATGAAAACCAATCTGAAGCTCAAAACTGTCACACTCATCAGCTGTCAACCAATTGTACGCTACTACGTTATTTGCCTGTGGTACTTCATGGCGTCGATAAAGATTTACGTTGTTACGCCTTCCTGGATGAGGGTTCTGGTTCGACACTCCTGGATAAAAAAGCAGCGAGTATCTTAGGGCTGCAAGGAGAAATCAAGCCCCTATGCCTGCAGTGGACTGGCGGAATGCAACGCTATGAGGCGAATTCACAAAAAGTCAGTTTAGACATTTCAGGTTGCGACAAGAAAAGATACAATTTGGAGGACGTGCGTACCGTCGAGGATCTCCGGTTGCCGTTCCAGACGCTAAATGTGTCTGAGTTGAAGGATAAGCATAGTTATTTACGTGATTTACCAATCGAATCTTATGAGAATATTAGACCAAACATATTGATAGGATTAAAACACGCAAACGTTATGTTGGTGCGCAAAAGTCGCGAAGGAAACAATAATCAACCTATTGCTATTAAAACTCGCCTTGGATGGACTGTCTATGGCGGAAACTCGAATGACGTCGACCTGCACATGATACATTATTCTTTTCACGTTTCTCCATGCTCATGCAACACCCACGATAACTTACATCAAACGGTGAAACAATATTTTTCTCTAGAAGCCATGGGGATTACGAAGCCAAGTCAATCATTAATGTCTAACGAAGATAAACGTGCATTGCATCTACTCGAATCTCTTACCCAGTTTAGTGGTGAGCGATACGAGACAGGGTTATTGTGGCGACATGACGAAATTAGGCTTCCGGACAGTAAAGCTTTAGCGCAGAGACGGTTATACTGTCTTGAAAAAAGAATGGAAAAAGATCCGGAACTGAAACGCATCATGCAAGGAAAGATAGCTGAATACATAGAGAAAAAATACATCCGGAAATTAACAGATGAAGAATTAAAAGAAAATCACCAGCGGATCTGGTATCTCCCTATTTTCCCAGTCACTAATCCAAACAAACCTGGAAAGGTGCGCATAGTATGGGATGCGGCAGCGGCTATCCATGGAGTTTCTCTAAATTCAACCCTATTGGTAGGACCAGATAATCTTGTTCCCTTAAATTCCATTCTATTACAATTCCGAGAGCATCGAGTGGCCGTCGGAGGTGATATACGGGAAATGTTTCACCAGATACGCATGCGGAAGGAAGATCAACATAGTCAGCGATTCTTATGGCATGATGAAAAAGATCAATCAGAAGCAAGTGTGTACGAAATGTGCGTTATGACATTCGGAGCATGCTGCTCACCCAATACCGCGCAATTCGTGAAAAACCTCAATGCAGAAAGATTTGAGCATAAGTATCCTGAAGCGGTGAAAGTAATAAAAAGGGGACATTACGTCGACGATTTATTAGTAAGCGTTGAAAATGAACATGAAGCTATTAAATTGGCGAATGCAGTGAAATTTATACATGCTCAGGGAGGATTTGAGATTAGAAATTGGATGTCCAATTCCCAGTGCGTTCTATCTACCCTTGATGAGCAACGAGCAATGGATTTCGATCTCGACTTAAACTCTAATAGTGCCACCGAAAAGGTCCTCGGCCTATGGTGGAATGCACCGACGGATCGTCTCGCATTCAAGTTTTGTTGGTCTAGATTCGATGCACATCTCTTGGATGGGAAGAAAAAACCTACGAAACGGGAAGTGTTGCGCATTTTAATGACTATCTTTGACCCGCTAGGGTTAATTGCGAACTACTTAATGCCATTGAAAATTTTGCTACAAGATATATGGAGGTCGGGCATCAAATGGGACGAACAGCTTGATGATAAATTGAGCGTAAAATGGCAACAATGGGTGGCCCAATTGAAGCAACTCGAGAAAATATCTGTACCAAGATGCTACCGACAGCATGTGACTGGGAATGAAACATATGAAGCTCAACTACATATCTTTGTCGATGCGAGCGAGTCTGGTGTTGCTGCTGCTGTCTACCTACGATATTCACAAAATAAGATTATTGAATGCTCATTGGTCAGTGCAAAAACTAGAGTAGCTCCGTTAACCTATCTATCGATTCCGAGGCTCGAACTCACAGCTGCAATTATAGGAGTAAGACTCGCGAACACCATCTGCGACAGCATCTCGACGAAAATATCGAAACGCGTATTCTGGACCGACTCTCGTAACGTGCTCTGTTGGATTCGATCAGATCATCGACGCTATAATCAGTTTGTGGCTGCCAGAGTAGGTGAAATTCTCGAATCGACCGATGTGAGAGACTGGAGGTGGGTTCCAACGAAAATGAACGTCGCAGACGAAGGAACAAAATGGCAAGGCTCTCGAAAAGCTGGTGAAAGAAGGCGATGGCTCGATGGGCCAGAATTTTTGTGGGAACCAGAATCCAACTGGCCCCCAATGCTGCTTGAAATTCCAACGACGTCTGAAGAAATACGCCCCAGTGTTCTTTTCCATGTAACTGTCCATGATGTCATCATAGCAGTAGAAAACTTCTCGACCTGGCAACGTTTAATTCATGTTACAGCGTATGTAATAAGATTTGTGATGAATCTTCGAAGAAAACGCAATGGTAAATCCTGCGTTTACGGACCACTCTTGAACGACGAACTCCAGTTGGCAGAAAGACACCATTATTCGCAGGCTCAGCATGAGGTGTATTCGGATGAACTGGCTATTCTTTGTGCTAATACCAAACAAGTTGGTCCAGTCAAGAAAATTCCCAAAAGTAGCGCACTTTTCCAACTGACTCCATTTCTGGATGAGAACGGTATCCTGAGAATGTCTGGAAGAACAGGAGCATGTGAAGCTCTCAATCCTGAAACGAGAAATCCAATTATTCTTCCACCCGAACATAATGTCACTCTACTTATCATAAAACATTATCACGGTTTGTACCATCATTCAAACCACGAAATTATCATCAATGAGCTGCGACAACGATACTCCATCGCCCGGATTCGTAGTACATATGCTAAGGTTAGACGCAACTGTCAGCATTGCAAGAATCTTTCAGTAGTTCCGCAACCACCACAGATGGCTCCACTTCCACCTGCCCGTTTATCTACCTTCACGCGACCCTTTACACATGTCGGAGTCGACTATTTTGGTCCTATGGAAGTATTGATCGGGAGAAGAACTGAGAAAAGATGGGGCGTTTTGTTAACATGTTTAACCATACGAGCAATTCACCTAGAGCTGGCAAGTTCTTTGAGCACCAGCTCATGCATAATGGCACTTCGGAATTTTATCGCACGACGCGGCAAACCTGCGGTGTTCTATAGTGACCGCGGAACAAACTTTGTTGGTGCGAACCGTGAATTGAACGAGGCAATGACTGCTATCAATCACAATATGCTCATGCAGGAATTCGTTACCACGGAGACGACGTGGAGCTTCAATCCACCTGCATCTCCGCATATGGGCGGTAGTTGGGAACGATTAGTTCGATCCGTAAAAAAGAATCTCACGATGATGCAAACAGCGAGGCGACCAACTGAGGAAGAGCTGCGAAATGCACTGATTGAAGTGGAAGGAATTTTGAACTGTAGACCGCTGACACACGTACCGATTGATGATGTTTCAGCGCCTGCCCTTACACCTAATCACTTCCTGATAGGTTCGTCCGACGGTTCCAAACCACTTACTCTATTGGATAGTAGCGCGGCCACATTACGACACTGTTGGCGGATGTCACAAGTGATGGCAAACCAATTTTGGAAGCGGTGGGTGAGAGATTTTCTTCCAGAGATTACGAGACGCACCAAGTGGCATTATCCAGTGAAGCCCATCAAAGTCGGTGATGTAGTAGTTATTGTTGATGCAGACTATCCTCGGAATTGTTGGCCAAAAGGGAGAGTTATCGCCACAGCTAATAAAGACGGCCAAGTAAGAAGCGCAACTGTACAGACCTCAAAGGGAATATACGAAAGACCAGCTGTTAAACTCGCAGTGTTGGACATAGAGCGCGATACTAAATAAACCGACTGGTACTCGTCTTATTTGGGGGGCAGTGTTACGCAATCTGCGTGCGCGCTCTATTCCAAAACAACGGTTCCAGATGCTGCAAGAAAATATCGTTTTCAAGCCAGAGACACACAATAGGGATGAAGACACAAATAGGAGATAATAGGTTCCTCATCCTTGAAAAGAAAATTGAACTGAAAGGGTAAAAGACAAATTGAATCGCTATACGCTATACGCCTTTAAAAATTGTAAAAAGAACAATCGAAATCAATCTAATTTTAATTTATGTAATTGACAAATTAGTTGAAGGTGAGATGGATGCACAGATTTGTGTACTTGAATAGAATTTAAATTTAAATTTATTCTTTGCAACAGAAGGTTCAATATCAGAGGCAGTAGGTGAAGATTAGACTGTGGAGGAGACTCAAAGTAAATATATTTTTTTATAAAAATGATAATGATATGATAAATGATGAATAAAATATTTGTAGGATTTTTTAACCATCACACTAACGGAATAGAGTTGGTTTATTTAAATTGAACATCCTCCCGTGTCCAACAGACAGTAAAACCCCGATTATCTGTATCTGTATCTATTTTTGTATTGATAAAAAATAGTTTCTATGTTTAAAAACCATCCCAACTATTCACGGATAATCGGGATTCTACTGTAACTTGAATTACCACCTGTGATTTTCCCAGATCTTCTCATTCTCCAAATTTTATAGCGGAGTGTGAAGAAACACACAACTTAGACTAAAGTGGCTGTCCCGCTCGCTAGCGCAAAGAATGACCGAGTTCAATGTTAAAAACATTCCTAAGACGTTGTTAATTTTCATTCACTCTCTCACCATCACATTGTCAGTTACGCGAAAAGTACTGTATTTTGCTATTTTAGGTACAGTAATTTACATTTAATGCGACATTTTTCTAATTGGACAGACCTGTATGCGACACGTTTAGTTAGACATTTTTGTAAACATCGAGTTCGGGCCCAAATTATGGCCCCACATTGACATTCGCCGCCACACGTCGACGCTGTACCACTCTCATCTTCAATGTCCAATTACAGGTCAAATCGCCTCCAATGCGACACTGAGTGGTTCTCCGGCATGTCGCATTAAATGTAAATTACTATATCAGTTTTCCAAACCAAAAGCTTTCATTTATGATTCCTACAATTTCAGAAGTTTATAAATTTTAATTGCAATCGCAAAAAAGACTAACAAACATTAAATGTCCGCTTGCAAATCTGGCAACTCAGTCTGAAAGTCCGTGAGGTAAAACGTCAACATCATGCATCTATATGAAATGTCACGATATTGATGCTCGAAAATCAGAAAATCCGGATTTCTGCGTCGTCGGCCATGTTCAGCTGTCATTATGCTCTCAAATGTCATCATATTGTCAATAAAGTTGACCGTGTAAGGTCCGCTTTAGGAGCATTGTGTACAGTCTTTATCAGAGGAAGAAACAGAAATAAAACCGAAGTTTCCGATTTCCTACAGACATTTTGTTGTGCGAATGTCGATTATAGGCAAATTTGTCGTGTTACTCCAATGACAGCACGATTGATCTAATGTGATAATAAATCAATAGTATGTGAATGGAATCCGCCGGATGATAAGCGCATTGGCGTAGTCGCGTCAAATTCATGCCAGCTTGTGTGGAACTGCCTACGACATTACATCGCAATTAAAGCAGACAAGTTGGTGCAAAAGAGGTATGAAACGGCTAATTGCACATGTTCACAATAATAACGTTCTTTTCCATCAGCACTATCACACGCTCCAGCCGTTCGAAACTGGTTGCAGTAGGTTTTGGGACCGATATCTATGTTTGCATCCTTCGCAGTTTGCTTTGGGATTCGCAGTCTTCGTGTAAAATATTGTGAAATGTGGATTAAATTTGGAGGATATGGAAAATTTTGCTCTATTTGAAGGTATCTTTTATTTAATGTGTGCGCTCGCAGGCGGTCAACGTTTTACTTCCTCAAAGAGAAATATACTAACAGATTAACAGGCTAAAAAAAGTTACGCTGGAGACCAGCTGACTATTCTGAAAACGTTCCGGTCACTTCCGACGACAAACGTGTTCGCCTGTTCGGATCGCCCAATGGAGGCGAATGAACTGCAAAGTTTAAAGCCTCTTAAAAACAAAGAAACGTGAAACGTGATCGCCCAACCGTGATATACCGCTCTAACCACAAGCTGGTTTCCTCAAATGAAGGAAGTAAATCTTATGTGCTCACTTAATGTCGAAGTTTATCAGGACAGTATGGCTCTTGCACCCAACATTCGGTTATTCTTGGTACAATTGATGAGATTCAAAAGCTGCACTTCGAACGGTAACGATCTTCAGGACTCGAGTGGCCTGACTCCTTCGAGACAAAGCGCGTCTACTCTGACGACAGATGCAACTTCCTTGAGCAAGATGGGTCTGCTTAAGCCAGGACCCAGCAATGCCGAGTTTGGCCAAGAGCTGAGATTCACAATCTGCTTATCATCGATCAGATTACTTTCGAAGTGCTACATGCACATCAATTCATGCAAACTGAGTACATTATTCCACTGATTTCGACAGAGTTGGGTAATGATTCGAATACTTATCACATCGTCGGCACAGCACTGGTAAATCCAGAGACCCAATGTAGGATGAATGGAGCCCTCACTCGAGTTAGCGAAAAGGAAATCAAGGTCGCCTGCTATTCCCTCGTTGAGTTCAACAGTCAGTTGTTTTTGAACAGGCAACTTCATTTTGGTTGGATATTTAATGCGATCTATCACGCTGCTGCAGTACAAGCAAATGGAAGGTAGTTTTGAGGAGATCGCTCGCGACTAACAACTAAATTGGATGACAGCAGTAGAAAAATTAACGATGCCTTCCTTGGGGCGGATAGCAGCAAAAATCTATTTGTTTACCTAAAAGATGGGTAAGTAGGGTTTCCGTAGCTCGGTTTATCATACGAACAATTTTTCTATTTATTTGAAGGGCCGCAACAACGGACGACGAACAACAGCAAATGTCAGAGGTAGCTAAATTCCATCTCGGTGATATGGTGAATGTATTCTGCCACGGTTCACTCGTAATGCGAAACATTGGAGAGCGAACGACGGCGACAACGGGTTGTGTGCTATTTGGCATGGCTATAGGTCTGGTCATACGAATACCACCCGATTCTTATGAATTGTGAATTTCTTCGAAAGTTACAGGAAAAATTTACTGACACAATCAAATCTGTTGGCAAGATTCTTTTTTGGCTATGAGTGCCTTAAAACTTTTCAGTTCATTCGCCTCTAATGTTGGCAAGATTGAGTAATCGTATGGGCGTAGTTTTCACACCGAAATGAAAACGGTACCGTGCGGGGGATTGATTGATGGAGACCTTGTTGAAAGTTTTCTGGATTTAAGTCGGGGAAAAATGTACAAGACTGCATTGGGATCGACGTGATGGGAATTAAGAAGGAAGCGGCCGTAGATTACCCCAGATATTTGTAGATTGTAGAAAGCAGAAAGTAGACCAAAATATAGAAAACCTAACACGAAGAAATCAGAATGTCTAGTGTTGATCATTATTGTTGAATCGGTGCTATCAGTTGTTTTCTTGCACAAATGCTGGAAAAACGAGAAGTTACATATTTTTCCTAAAAAAAATGATAAAGAAAACAACTCATTAAATAATCTATTCAGCTGGACGAAAAATAGATCGAGCTAAGCTCATGAATTTTAGCACTATTCGCGAAACTAAATTTTATATTTGTGTGATAATAAAGAAACTTCAGTTTACTACAAAATTCGTACAACATCTCATTAGTTCGATTCGAATAGTCATGCACGGTCGGTCTCTCAAAACTATTTAAGAGTTTTATCGAAACTTTATTACTTTTGGAATAGGGCTAAGTGTTTAGGTTTGCTGCTCTTTGGGTCGGTAGATATCGACCTGATTGCGCTGACGCAGTGATTCCGTTTATTCCCTGTAAGAGGAGTATTGAAAGATGATATGAGATACAATTTGAGTGAAATATAGTGATCAGATATACCTGTAAATTTGGATATTTCCTAGCGTTCGCATATTTGCATCGGACCTGGCACTATCAAGTGTCAAATCACCTTCTGGATGTCGACACTGCGAATGAATAAATAGGTTAATTGACTTTGAACTTCTCCGAATGCGATCATATTACTTATTCTTATTAGACAGCTTCTTCCGCTCGAGCTGATCCTACAGTGCGATGTCTCCTCCTCAAGCGAACCTATTATGTCATCACCATCGTGGCTTCCACCACTGAGCAGACCTGAAAAACCATTAGCGCCTGCAGATGACAACAGAGGAACCACATTAGAATGACCAGCTGTACCTGTTCCTGCTGTTGGTGCAACTGAAGCTGGCGGTGGTTTCCTATTGAAGCCTGTGTGCATTGGAATGGGCGAATAGGTACCACCACAATCGTGCGGATCTTCCTAAGACCAACGCTTACCATCGAAACCTCCATCGCTGTTTATAGTTGTGAGACCTCGAGCGCAAAGCTAGGGGTAAAAGTTTTACATGAGAATAATTAAGACAGTTTTTAGGTAATAGACGAGATGCTAACGCTTGCTGGTGACGGGGTTAAACAACTGAATTGCTGCACAGCTGCATTTGGTTCACCGTTGTTAATCACAGCGGCAGCAATTCGACTGTTCTGATCACCATGCGTCTTGCGTTGATCCTGCAGTTTTTTAAGGAGTAAAGCGTTCTGCATTATGAATTGGGTATGGAACTGAAGCTTACGTTGGGATGGATAGCGCGGTTGTTGGGTTGATCGTTGCTGTTGTTGCATTTGTGGTGGATCAGTTGCATTCTCAACGTTGTTTTTCATCAGGTTACCGGTCTGTTGGTTTTTCCTGAGAATTTGCATTTAACATTGTAAACGTAAACACCTCCTGACTGTCAACGATGTCGATAATGTAGTACACCTATAACTTGATCTAGTACGACTGTAAATTGAAAATACGACGAATGACTCGTACGAAAACAAGGATGGGATTTGCGTACGTATCCTATTCGTTCGAAAACTATGATAAGGGTGCAAGTCTAATCCTTTTCCTCCTCTTCTTCAACCTGACAATTCAGAACGATTGATTACACCTGCCGAAAAGGCTAATGCAATTGGCAACCATTTCGCTAGTTCACACAATCTTGGCCAGAACATTACAAGTCCATTTGAAGCTTCGGCGAATGATACTGTAAGGGCTATTGACAATCACCCTTATCATAGTTTTCGAGCGAATAGGATACGTACGCAAATCCCATCCTTGTTTTCGTACGAGCCATTCGTCGTATTTTCAATTTACAGTCGTACTAGATCAAGTTATTGGTGTACTACATTATCGACATCGTTGACAGTCAGGAGGTGTTTACGTATCGAACGTGTTTAATTTATGATACAGAGTTATCTGAACGTTCGAGTTCGAGTTTGTAGTTTTGATTTGTGCGGCTTAATAAAAACGAAGTATAAAGCAGGTAAGATTTCTGTCCGGAAGATTTGTACTCTCAAAAATATAATTGTTATAAATGGTTGAACGCAGATAATCTTCCGCTAGAGGAATAAGATCCGGCTGTTCTAAATTACAGATTGCCGACTATCATACTATCGGACATGCAACCAGTGTGTCCGCTCTATTCGCTATGGACCAGTCATTGTTGGCATTGAGAAAATCCCTGCTCTGCAACCGCCGTCCTGTAGCAGCAGATGGCCCTATTGTGTCAAATTTTGCAGCAAGGTTCTGTCGCAATTACGAGTTCAGCAACCGGAACCAACATGTTACCGTGAAAATCTACATAAGTGCAGATGAACAATGACAACAAGATACAGCAAACGAGGAAGAGCCAGAATGAGTTTCGGCAGGACCTACCTCTCGCCTGGACACAATCAAACTTTGTGGATTCGATGAAGATACGGCGTTGAATGGGGTATCTTTCGATTAGTCGACATGCTAGCACAAAATCAAGTCAACAGTAATATGATTGCTCAGCAACAATTTTTAATGCAAATTTTCAGCACAAAAACTAACAGACCGATATTTTGCGCCGATTGCTCATGAAAAACAACGTTGGGAATGCAACTGATCCACCACAAATGCAACAACAGCAACAATCAACCCAACAGCCGCACTATCCATCCCAACGTGAGCTTCAGTTCCATACCCAATCCATAATTCAGAACGCTTTGCTCCGTAGAAAAACTGCAGGAGCAACGCAAGGTGCTTTGTGATCAGAACAGTCGAATTGCTGCCGCTGTGATTAACAAAGGTGAACCAAATGCAGCCGTGCAGCAATTCGTACAATCGATTTGTCTAAACATTCAGCGAAGTCTTTTGGTTCTTAGTCAAACTGCTAACCGGCCGGTGACAAATATCCTAATGGTACATATTTCTTTGCAAAGCCGTCTGCAGGAGCAACTACCCTCCGTCACGCAAAAATTGTATCAAGAGAAACGTGGTGGTCCCATGAGCGCTAGAAGTTCTTAGAAAGCATCGAATTCTACGAATCAATTCCTACATGTTACGAGAGAACGCCCATTCCAATGCACACAGGCTTCGATAGGAAACCACCGCCAGCTTCAGTTTCACCAACAGCAGGGACAGGTACAGCTAGTCATTCTAATGTGGTTCCTCTGTTGTCATCTGCAGGCGCAAATGGTTTTTCAGGTCTGCTCAGTGGTGGAAGCCACGATGGTGATGACATAATAGGTTCGCTTGAGGAGGAGACATCGCACTGTAGGATCAGCTCGAGCGGAAGAAGCTGTCTAATAAGAATAAGTAATATGATCGCATTCGGAGAAGTTCAAATTCAATTAACCTATTTATTCATTCGCAGTGTCGACATCCAGAAGGTGATTTGACACTTGATAGTGCCAGGTCCGATGCAAATATGCGAACGCTAGGAAATATCGAAATTTACAGGTATATCTGATCACTATATTTCACTCAAATTGTATCTCATATCGTCTTTCAATACTCCTCTTACAGAGAATACAAGGAATCACTGCGTCAGCGCAATCAGGTCGATATCTACCGACCCAAAGAGCAGCAAACCTATACACGTAGCCCTATTCCAAAAGTAATAAAGTTTCGATAAAACTCTTAAATAGTTTTGAGAGACCGACCGTACATGACTATTCGAATCGAACTAATGAGATGTTGTATGAATTTTGTAGTAAACTGGAGTTTCTTTATTATCACACAAATATAAAATTTAGTTTCGCGAATAGTGCTAAAATTCATGAGCTTAGCTCGATCTATTGTTCGTGCAGCTGAATAGATTATTGATTGAGTTGTTTTCTTTATCATTTTTTAGGAAAAATATGTAACTTCTCGTTTTTCCAGCATTTGTGCAAGAAAACAACTGATAGCACCGATTCAACAATAATGATCAACACTAGACATTCTGATTTCTTCGTGTTAGGTTAGGCAGCTTTGTACATTTTTCCCCGACTTAAATCCAGAAAACTTTCCACAAGGTCTCCATCAATAAATCCCTCGCAACGTACCGTTTTCATTTCGGTGTGAAAACTACGCCAATACGAATACTCAATCTTGCCAACATTAGAGGCGAATGAACTGAAAAGTTTTAAGGCTCTCAAAGCCAAAAAAGAAGAAAAAGAATCTTGCCAACAGATTTGATTGTGTCAGTAAATTTTTCCTGTAACTTTCGAAGAAATTCACAATTCATAATAATCGGGTGGTATTTGTGTGACCAGACCTATAGCCATGCCAAATAGCACACAACCCGTTGTCGCCGTCGTTCGCTCACCAATGTTTTGCATTACGAGTGAACCTTGGCAGAATACATTCACCATATCACCGAGATGGAATTGAGCTACCTCTGGCATTTGCTGTTTTTCGTCTTCCGTTGTTGCGGCCCTTCAAATAAATAGAAAAATTGTTCGTATGATAAACCGAGCTACGGAAACCCTACTTACCCATCTTTTAGGTAAACAAATAGATTTTGGTTGCTATCCGCCTCAAGGAAGGCATCGTTATCTAATATTTCTACTGCTGTCATCCAATTTAGTTGTTAGTCGCGAGCGATCTCCTCAAAACTACCTTCCATTTTCTTGTACTGCAGCAGCGTGATAGATCGCACTAAATATCCAACCAAAATGAAGTTGCCTGTTCAAAAACAACTGACTGTTGAACTCAACGAGGGAATAGCAGGCGCCCTTGATTTCCTTTTCGCTAACTCGAGTGAGGGGTCCATTCATCCTACATTGGGTCTCTGAATCATTACCCAACTCTGTCGAAATCAGTGGCATAATGTACTCAGTTTGCATGAATTGATGTGCATGTAGCACCTCGAAAGTAATCTGATCGATGATAAGTAGATTGTGAATCTCAGCTCTTGGCCAAACTCGGCATTGCTGGGTCCTGGCTTAAGCAGACCCATCTTGCTCAAGGAAGTTACATTTGTCGTCAGAGAAGACGCGCTTTGTCTCGAAAGAGTCGGGCCACTCGAGTCCTGAAGATCGTTACCGTTCGAAGTGCAACTTTTGAATCTCATCAATTGTACCAAGAATAACCGAATGTTGGGTGCAAGAGCCAAACTGTCCTGATAAACTTCGACATTAAGTGAGCACATAAGATTTACTTCCTTCATTTGAGGAAACCAGCTTGTGGTTAGAGCGGTATATCACGGTTGGGCGATCCGAACAGGCGAACACGTTTGTTGATCTGTTAATCTGTTAGTATATTTCTCCATGAGGAAGTAAAACGTTGACCGCCTGCGAGCGTAGACATTAAATAAAAGATACCTTCAAATAGAGCAAAATTGTCCTTATCCTCCAAATTTAATCCACATTTCACAATATTTTACACGAAGACTGCGAATCCCAAATCAAAACAACATTGGTAATGAAAAACATCTGTCAAGGATGTCGATAAAACAGTTTACCAAACAAATCTAGTACACAGAAATACGGCCGTAAATGAGGATAGCTTTTTCTTTGACGACGTATCGTATCCGACGAATCAATATACGGATACGGCCGTAAATGAGAATAAGGGTGAATATCCATTATGTACCTCAAGAGAATGAAATCATCTCGACTGCAGAGGTTATCTCGGTTATACGCTCGTTGAAGAATATGAAGGCCCCCGGCTTCGACAGTATATTTAACATTGAGTTGAAACATCTTAGTAACAACTTATATGAAATTATGACTTCTGTCTTCAACAGATGTCTATCACTTGGCTACTTCCCCTCGAGTTGGAAGTTGGCAAAAGTGATCCCGATACTAAAACCCGGAAAAGATCCTTCTTCTTCAAAGAGTTATCGACCAATTAGCCTTCTCCCAGCATTTTCGAAAGTATTCGAAAAAATTATATTAACGCGCATTCTTGCTTTTGCAGATGAGCACAATATATTTTTCGATGAGCAGTTTGGATTCCGAAAAGGTCACTCTACAATTCACCAGCTTCGTAGAGTACACAATATAATCAGACGAAACAAGTCAGTTTCAAAATCATCTACCATGACACTTCTTGATGTTGAAAAAGCATTTGATAATGTTTGGCATAATGGTCTCATTTACAAGCTTCAGAACTTTGGTTTTCCTACATACTTGATAAAAATTATCAAAAATTTTCTTTCTGATAGAGCGTTTAATGTTTCTATAAACAATATTTCATCAGAGAAATTCATTGTGAATGCAGGTGTTCCTCAAGGATCCATTTTGGGACCAATTCTTTTCAATATCTACACTTCAGATATTCCCGCACTCCCATCTGATGGGAAACTGTCACTATTTGCAGATGACACTGCCATCATTTACAAGGGCAGAAGTATCACAGAACTAAGATCTAAACTTCAAAGAGGGTTAGAATCTTTGTCTGGATATTTCAATAATTGGAAAATATGCATAAATGCAGCAAAGACACAAGTCATATTGTTTCCCCACAAGAACACTCCAAAGCTTGTTCCTCCTCAAAATATGACAGTCAGTCTTAATGGCAATAGTATTGAATGGTCTTCAGAAGTAGTGTATCTGGGTCTAACTTTCGATCGAAAGCTTACCTTCAGAGCACACATTGACAAAACAGACACAAGATGCAACATTTTAACCAGGTCATTGTATCCCCTGATCAATAGATACTCTCGATTATCTCTAACGAATAAACTTGCAGTATACAAACAAATAATATTTCCAGTTATCGCATATGCGATGCCCGTTTGGGAGTGCTGTGCTCCAACACACAAATTAAAACTTCAACGCATACAAAACAAAATTCTTCGTATGATTCTAAACTCTCCACCCAGAACGCGAAATTCGGAGATACATCAGCTGGCCGGGATTAAAACCTTGGATGAAATTATCAATTTCATCCAGGGATTATCAAATTATCAATTCTAGTCGTTACCTTTCAAGGTAACGGCTTTGGGATTAGGGTAGATATATTTATTTCCAGTTAGATAAGTAGTTTAAGTTGAGACAATGTAAATAATTTGGGGAGGGTATCTTATAAGTTAGATTTAGGTATTAAAAAAAAAGGTAACAAAAAACTAGAAAAGTTTAGGCATGATTTTACAATAGGAATATGAAACAAACGGATAATGTGTATGATGAAAATCTTTACAGAACTTGACATTACAATTTAAAGATGTAGAACCCTAGGTTGATCACTTGAAATGTAGTATTATATTATAATGTAAACCAAATTGAGAAATAAAAAGAATTTAAGTGAAAAAAAAGGCAAACTTTCATTCGGCATCGGACTGTTGAGTAATCCAGTTCACTTTGCTTTCGCTGCGCTTCGATCTAAGATTGGACCCCACCAGTGGTAATCCAACTTGGAAATCGTCGTTTGATTTTTCTGTTCGTTTTTCGCGTTATTCGTATCGTGTGTTCTTCTTTCCGCGTCATAAATTGGACGCTTCGCGTAGTGTGCGATGAGCAAGAAGAAGAGGAACCGAGCCTTCGCAAATGTGACACCGCACCGAACAACAACGAAGTAGGTGATTTCTGCGAGTCGGTCGAAAATGTAAACGCCAGTAAACGCTAAAATTTCACAGCATTATAGAATAATATCCGAAGGTATAAACAAGCGACTTATATAAAATAACAGCGTAGTTCTACGTCAACAATGCGGTCGTATCTTGGACACAACCTCCTATAATTTTTTTCTTTTTCCTTTCCAATCGTGCTTCATTCTATTTCGCTGCTGCTCTGGTTGCCCGTTTTGGTCGGTACGATTTGAGGAGCACAAAATGGACCAATCAAAAATGGGCACATAGTGCATTTTGACAATGCTTGATATTTCACAATTATTCAATTATTCAATTCTCCGGAAGATATAGGGAGTGAAATGGAAATCTAGGTACTGAACAAGTAGGAGAAAATGCAAGATTTGGAACGCTTATAACTCGAGCATTTCTCAATAGATCGCAAAGGTTTTTGCATCAATTGATAGGAAATATATCTACGCATCTATCATAACGAATAACATTTCATTTTTCTTGAGATAAATAATTGAATAATTGTGAAATATCAAGCATTGTCAAAATGCACTATGTGCCCAATTTAATTGGTCCATTTTGTGCCCCTCAAATCGTACCGACCAAAACGGGCAACCAGAGCAGCAGCAAAATAGAATGAAGCACGATTGGAAAGGAAAAAGAAAAAAATGAACGAAACATTGGTCGCAGTCTCACACATGCGTAATTCTCGAGCCAGCCAGTCAGCTTAAAAATCCCCGCTCCGCTGCCGTAACGATCATTCTTTGTGTGGACACCGACTGGACAATATCGTTGCTGGACGAGATGGACGGCGAGGGATCGAGTTCCTTTCTCAAGGCAAGAGGGCGGAGGTGGTATCGCTGGAGTAAAATAGAGTAGAGTTTTCAAAGGGCCTTTCTCAAGGCTAGAGACGAATGAACTGCAAAAGTTTAAAGTCTCTATAATACAATACCTTCCTTCCTTCCGTAACGATCATTCTCATTCAAACCGTACACCACTTCGGTTCGCATCACAACACATCAACAAACCAACTCAAGCAGCCATGTCTGGACATGATAAAGGAGGAAAAGTGAAGGGAAAGGCAAAATCCCGCTCGAACCGTGTTGATCTGGAGTTCCCCGCAAGGGTAGCTAGGCCGAGCGCGTTAGTACCAGTGCCGGCGTTATATAGTTTCGGCCGCCGAAGTGATCGAGTTAGCTGGCAAAGCTGCTCGCGACGATAAGAAAACCCGCATTCGGAACAGAACACATTCGGTTCGGTGGACATCAAGACAACAGGCAGTTGCAGCGAGTGGCGAGTGGCAAACGCAATCGCAACACGGCAGCTGGTAGCAGAAGAAAAAAGTTGGTTCTTTATACAAACTGCTTTGGTGGCAAATCCAGAACAAGTCGGCATCGAGGGCGTTCGAAATGGTTTTTTTCAAAACCACGAGTACTATTGGTGTGTTGCAAAAGTTTTGGAAAGGATGGATCAATACTTATACACTGCTTTCGGGGCCACATGTATATATTAAACAGTGGTCGGTAAATGGCTGAATACAGCGAACATAGAACTCATTATGATGATCCATTTATGATGGTAGCCTATGATTCAGCAACTCCTATCTCTACCTCCCCGTGGTACCGACTGGGATACGATCAACCTTCGGAAAGATCGAGTAACCAACCTCGGTGGGACCTTAGGTCGTATGCAGACAGAGAAAGGGGCACTCGGGCCCCAAAGCTTAAGGTGTGTATACGATCCGTGCCGATAGTTGAATGGTGGAAGGGGCGATACAAATATGAAGCCGCGAACGGACCCTGTGGGGTACCGGGGCAAACCTCACAGTAATGTTGCCCTTGCTGTGGTATGGCAGGGTAGTCCACAGTCGACCATATATTTTCCCTAGCGACTCGTGGGAACCACATGAAAAGCAAAACCAACCCAATGCGAAGATCGAAGCGTATTCGTCACCCTAAGAAGTGTCCTTGTTGTGTGAACTCAGTGGCATCGTCATCCTCATCGTCATCATCGTCCTCATCATCATCGTCCTCGTCCTCGTCCTCATCGCTATCCCCTTCTCCGGTTATAGATATAAATCCGGATGAAGAATCGAAGAGCGAGCAGCAATGGTCTGACCACCCATTAGCACCGTCATCGCCATCCGAAAGGACACAAGACCCACTGTACGAAGAATCGAAGAGCGAGCAGCAATGGTCTGACCACCCATTAGCATCGCCATCGTCATCCGAAATGACACAAGACCCACTACACGTGGAATCGAATAGTGAGCAGCAATGGTCTGACCACCCATTAGCAACGCCACCCTTATCAGTATCATGGGAACCACTAGCATCGTCATCCAGAGTGATGCTAGAGCAACTACCCCAGTCCCCTTCTGTAGACATAGAGTCGTTTGATACACAGCAGACAGCAGGCGCACCCAGAAAGGAGAGATGCTCTTCGAGCTCAAGAGGGATCCGGCGGTCAAAAGTTCAGCCTTCAAGGAACTGGTTGCGAAGTCGCTCGGTGAGGAGGCGAAGGTGAGGGCTCTATCCCAGGAATCAGTGGTCGAATGCAGAAATCTCGACGAAATCACGACAGACGAGGAGTTAAGGCGCGAGTTAATAGAACAGTGTAAGCTGGACAATATACCAATGACGATCCGTATGAGGAAGGCGTATGGTGGCACGCAGACGGCGTCGATACGGCTCTCAACAGTCGCAGCCAATAAGATGGTAGAAACGACCAAAATAAAAGTTGGCTGGTCGATTTGCTCGCTGAAGATGGTGCCCCGGGTGGCCAAGCGGATGGAGAGATGCTTCCAGTGCATGGGCTTTGGACATCAGGCAAGAAGCTGCACAGGCCCCGACAGGTCTGAACTGTGCAGGAGATGCGGTGAGAAAGGGCATGTTGCGAGAGACTGCACGAAGCAACCCAAATGCTTGCTCTGCAAACCAGAGAACGGCAGCGACCATGCGACAGGAAGCTTCAAGTGTCCCTCGTATAAGAAGGCGTTAGCAGAATCGCAGTAACGGAGATAATTCAGATCAATCTGAACCATTGCAACACAGCTCAGCAACTGTTGTGGCAGTCGACAACAGAGACAAAATGCGACGTTGCATTCATAGCGGAGCCGTACCGAGTACCCCGTGATAATGGCAGCTGGGCGACGGATAGCTTAGGGATTGCTGCAATACAGGTGATGGGCAGATATCCTATCCAGGAAGTGGTTGGAGGTTCACATGAAGGTTTCGTAATCGCCAAAATTAATGGAATCTTCATGTGTAGTTGCTACGCACCCCCGAGATGGACAACTGAGCAATTCCACCAGATGCTAGACGCAATGACCGAGGAACTAATCGGTAGAACACCGATCGTCATTGGAGGCGACTTCAACGCGTGGGCGGTGGAGTGGGGAAGTAGATGCACCAACATCAGAGGGTACAGTCTACTGGAAGCTCTAGCAAAGCTGGAAGTAACGTTACTGAACGAAGGTACCACTAGCACTTTCCGGAAAGATGGGCGCGAATCCATCATCGACGTTACTTTTTGCAGTCGCTGTTGGCGAGTACGGAGTGGAAAGTGTGCGAGTCGTATACGCACAGTGATCACCAGGCGATCCGGTACAGAATCGGTCAACGAAACCACGTGCTAGTTCGGAGGACAACAAGCGGTGAGCGGAAGTGGAAGACGAATGCTTTCGACAATGACCTTTTCGTCGAAGCACTTCGTCTAGCTAGCGGAGCTTCAGATTGGAACGCAGAAAAGTTGACAGATCTACTGGTGAGAGCATGCGACACTACCATGCCGAGGAAAGTTGTACCAAAAAATGGAAGACGCCCAGCTTACTGGTGGAACGACTCTCTTCGCAACCTTCGCGCTAGCTGTCTTCAAGCCAGAAGACGCGTTCAGAGAGCACGAAATAGCGCTGATAGAGAGGAACGAAATACGGTGTACCGAGCAGCTAGAGCCGCCTTGAAACGGGGAATTACACTGAGCAAAGCGAACTGTTTCAAGGAGCTGTGCCGAGATGCAGATGCCAACCCATGGGGCAACGCGTATCGAGTCGTGATGGCGAAGATCAGAGGACCTGTGACGCCCGTCGAATCGTGTCCCGAGAAGCTGAAGGTCATTGTGGAGGGTTTATTTCCGATGCATGATCCTACGATATGGCCACCGACACCGTACGCCGAAATAGCTACCGAACGTTCTCAAGTTTCCAGTGAAGAACTGGTAGCAGTGGCGAAGAGACTGCAGGTAAACAAAGCGCCCGGCCCCGACAGAATCCCCAACGCGGCTTTGAAAACGGCGATTCAGGCGTTCCCGGACATTTTCAGGATAGTGCTACAGAAATACCTGGATGATGGTCACTTTCCTAAGAAATGGAAGATCCAAAAGTTAGTGTTGCTGCCAAAACCAGGAAAGCCCCCGGGGGTACCAACATCCTATAGGCCTATATGCCTGCTGGATACTCTTGGGAAACTCTTGGAAAGGATTATCCTCAACAGACTGACGAAATGTACGGAGAGTGACCATGGTCTGTCAAAGATGCAGTTTGGATTCCGGAAAGGTAGGTCCACCGTTGATGCTATCCGGACAGTGGTTGAAAAGGCAGAGAAGGCGTCACAGCAAAAGCGGAGGGGCGACCGACATTGTGCTATAGTAACGATCGACGTGAGGAATGCTTTCAACAGCGCTAGCTGGGAAGCCATTGCCGAGTCCCTACACCGTATGAAGGTTCCTGGGTACCTGTGCAGAATTCTAGGAAGCTACTTCCAGAACCGCGTCCTAGTCTACGAGACGAGCACGGAGCAGACAACGTTGAATATAACGGCCGGAGTACCACAAGGCTCTATCCTGGGCCCAACGCTCTGGAACGTAATGTATAACGGAGTACTGAATCTGAAGCTTCCCAAAGGCGTGGAGATCGTGGGCTTCGCGGATGATATCGCTCTCACAGTGGCAGGCGAGACACTCGAAGAGGTGAAGATGCTTGCAATCGAGTCCATCGTCTCAGTAGAGAACTGGATGCAAGCAGCGAAACTGCAGATTGCTCATAATAAAACGGAAGTATTGTTGGTGAGTAACTGCAAAGCCGTGCAGCGAGCGGAAATCACAGTCGGGGAACACGTGATAACTTCTAAGCGTAGGTTGAAATACTTGGGAGTTATGATCGACGACCGGCTGAATTTCAACAACCACGTCGACTACGTCTGCGAGAAAGCAGAGAAGTCCATTAGCGCGATAGCGAGAATAATGCCGAATAACGCAGGACCTTGCAGTAGCAAAAGGCGTCTCCTGGCTGCTGTATCCTCGTCCATACTGCGGTACGGAGCACCAGCCTGGTCGGCGGCTCTCGAAACCCACCGGAATCGTAGAAAACTGGACCGTACGTTTCGGCTCATGGCGATGAGAGTTGCGAGCGCGTATAGGACGATCTCGTTGGAGGCAGTCTGCGTTATCGCCGGCATGATCCCTATTGGCATCACTCTGGCGGAAGACAGAGAGTGCTACAGACGAAAGGAAATCAGGGGTATCCGGAAAACAGCGAGAGTAGAATCACTCTTGAAGTGGCAGCAGGAATGGGACACGGCGGAGAAAGGCAGGTGGACGTATGGGCTCATACCGGTACTATCAACCTGGCTGAACAGGAAGCACGGGGAGGTGAATTTTCATCTGACACAGTTCCTGTCTGGACATGGCTGCTTCAGGCAATATTTGCACCGGTTCGGGCACGCAACGTCGCCACTCTGTCCGGAGTGTGAAGATGTGGAGGAAACACCAGAACACGTGGTATTTGTGTGTCCCAGGTTCACCGCAAGACGCGAGGGGCTGCCTGCCCTTCATGCCGGGAACATAGTAGAGAAAATGTGTCGCGACGAGGGCACCTGGAACGCTGTGAACAGTGTAATCATACACATCATGTCCGAGCTACAGCGGAAGTGGAGGGCCGACCAGCGTAGTAATAACCCCTGACCATAGAAGAGGAACAAATGCGAGGGCTGTTGCAAAGTGTAGTACCCCACGAGAGTCGTTGTGACGGAGTGCGCGTTATGTTGGAGGGCACTGCCTAATCGGCGCTCCGTTGGGAGAGAAATCCTGCGAGGGTGGCTGTGACGGGGCGCGCGTCAAGTTGGAGGGCGCTTCCTAATCGGTTCACGTCTCGACAGGTGAGAAACCCCGCGAGGGTGACTGTGACGGGTTGCGCGTCAAGCTGGAGGGCAATTCCTAATCGGTACACGTCTCGACGGATAAGCGGAATCTGGAGAGCAGGGTCAAGAAAATGCTGGCAATGCCTGTTGGTGGATTGAGAGAGGAACATTGCGAGGGTCGTTTCGGCAGAGCGAGAGCCTAGGAGAGCATCATCAAATCGGTGGGTACCCCCACGAGAGTTGCTGTGACGGAGTGCGCGTTATGTTGGAGGGCACTGCCTAATCGGCGCTCCGTTGGGAAGAGAAATCCTGCGAGGGTGGCTGTGACGGGGCGCGCGTCAAGATGGAGGGCGCTTCCTAATCGGTTCACGTCTCGACAGGTGAGAAACCCCGCGAGGGTGACTGTGACGGGTTGCGCGTCAAGTTGGAGGGCAATTCCTAATCGGTACACGTCTCGACGGGTAAAAGGAAGCCTGTGCTGCGGATGTGCGTGGCGGAGTACAACGGAAACGTAAATGAGATGTATAGAGAAAAAGGGAAGGATCAACGCTAGTTAGCGTTGAAAACTCGTGAAGTGCATGAGCACAGCCGCCCCCTGAAGTAGTCGCCTAGATGTGGTCCCGGGGGGAATGAGGCTACGAGTAGAGGGCTTGGTTTTTGTGGGTGCGATCCCCACTCGACGTCTGGGTTATCCCTTCCCAGATAAGGCTGGAAGAGCGTTCCTCACCTCTATAAAAAAAAAAAAAAAAAAAAAAAAAAAAAAAAAAAAAAAAGACGATCCAATTAGACTCTCCGAAAGAACTCAGAGTTGACCTAGAGCCGATAGATGCTAGTCAATATGATATACAAACCATAAGACTATCTAGAACTGAAACAAGAACGTTCATCTTGCACCACTACGACATGGGTGATTCAGTGTCGGACACCCTCTTGGCATTGAATTCCACATATGGACAAACTGTTACTCGTAGAACGGTTACGATGTTGTACAAAAGGTTCGATACCGACAGGAACTGCGCGGATCGTCCACGCAAAGGCCGTCCGAAGGCAATTGATAACACAGCAACACTGCTTGCTGATGTGAAACAAAACAGCCAGCAATCTACGAGGTCTATGGCCCAGAAATACAACTGTTCGGCAGCGACTGTTATGCGATCGTTGCATAAACTAAACTATGTGCCCAGAAGAATGGGATACCACCCACACAAGCTAGACCCAGTCAACCTTGCAAAGCGGGTGAAACTAGCCCAACGACTACTCAGACAAAGTGAACGAGACCAGGGTATGCTCGATAATTTGGTCACTTGTGATGAATCGAAGATACCCATGTTTGCGCCTTACAGAGGCATACATTGGATCGAAAAAGGCGCCATGGCGAAGACAATCGCCAAAGACAGGATGAATCGCAAGTGGAACATGCTCTGTGTGTTTTGGGATCGACGAGGCATTATACACTGGGAATTGCTAGACAAGGGTGTATCTGTTAATCGTAAACGATATCAGAAGCAGCTGGGAAAGGTGGCTGGTATACTGGGAGTGAGTAAACATAGGCCGGTACCCCTACTACACGATAACGCTCCGTGCCATAGGGCACATGAAACGATAGATAAGGCGAGGAGCCTGGGATTTAACATATTGAACCATCCTCCTTACTCACCAGACATCAGTCAATCGGACTACCATTTATTCAGGTCATTGAGTAATAAGCTTAGGAATAAACTCTTCAAGACTAAGGATGAGATGAGCGCATTCCTAAAAGAGTTCTTCGAGAGCAAGCTTCCTACGTTCTATGCCAGAGGCATAGATTCCCTACCTGCGAGGTGGAAGCGGGTCATCATGTACGGTGGTAAATACTGCTTCTAGGTCAGTGTTATGTCATGTATGTTATGTGTTGTGTATCGTCCAATAAAAAAGAGAGAAGCCCCCCTAAATGTGTGGGGCTTCTCTCTTTTTTATTAAATTCCCCTGCGCCTTAATCTATGCAACACGCATTACATCTGGTTCTACGGCTAAGTCCCAGAAACGAGGTCAAAAGTCGAAAAAATTCTAAGTCCGAACAATATTCTAAGTCCAAGAAATATGTTCCCGGATCACCCCCCATCGGAATCCGACCCACACCCGGCACTGGTACTAATTACGGTGTCCCAAGTTGCCCCGATCGAACGAGGTGTCTCTGCTAGCGGTATAAGCTGTGCACCATGTCCTGGAATGCAAAGTAGCATGTTTTGGAAAAGTCCCCCCCCAGCACAGCACAGCACAACAGTTTGTTCAATTTCTCACTGCGCGACCCAGCACGCAGTACGTGTAACAATGCCCCATCAGCATCGGCGCGGCACAGTAGCTTGTGCAGTCTTGCCCTTGCGATGCGCTATGTGATGGGCGGGTGCGTCGTGTCCCGTAAGAGAGAAGTCCCACCGTGGTAGCTTAGTGCTGCCCGCGTTGGCGGCTTCTCTCTTTTTTCATTAAATCGCATTGCGCCTGGTAGTATGCAATCGTGCGTGTGTGTGAAATCATTCCATGGCCTGGAATAACAACTGTCAAGTGTTGTCCCCCAGCACAACACAGCACACAACAGTCTGCGCGAGCCAACGCCCGCAGTACGCAGCATCGGCGATAAGTACGATAATGCTATAACACCAAGTGCGTGTGTGAAGTCATTCCCCTCGCTGGATATTACTTTACTTTTTTTTTATTTCATCCTGCGCCTGGCAGTATGCAACCGCGTGTGTGTGAAACCATTCCATGTCCTGGAATGACATGTCTCAAGTGCACAACACCCGCACACCAGCACCCGCAGTACGCAATGTGTATAACACTGCCCCGCCGACAATAACACTAAGTCCCAGAAAGCGTCCAAGTCCCCCCAGCATACAGCACACAACAGCGCTGCGCGAGCCAACCCCCGCAGTACGCAATGTGTAAAACACTGCCCCGCCGACAATAACACTAAGTCCCAGAAAGCGTCCAAGTCCCCCCAGCATACAGCACACAACAGCGCTGCGCGAGCCAACCCCCGCAGTACGCAATGTGTAAAACACTGCCCCGCCGACAATAACACTAAGTCCCAGAAAGCGTCCAAGTCCCCCCAGCATACAGCACACAACAGCGCTGCGCGAGCCAACCCCCGCAGTACGCAATGTGTAAAACACTGCCCCGCCGACAATAACACTAAGTCCCAGAAAGCGTCCAAGTCCCCCCAGCATACAGCACACAACAGCGCTGCGCGAGCCAACCCCCGCAGTACGCAATGTGTAAAACACTGCCCGCCGACAATAACACTAAGTCCCAGAAAGCGTCCAAGTCCCCCCAGTATACAGCACGCAACAGTTTGTTTTATTTCTCACCCGTAGTACGCAGTGTGTATAACATCGACATCGGCGCGTACATGACTATTGAAAAAAAACACATTCACACATTGGTCACACATCATCATCTTTACCTACGGATCAACTATTGAAACAAGTAACCAACTATTGAAACAACCAACACCTTAGGCACGGCCCAAGTACAAGTACGAGTTCAATAGTAGGGTTACCCCCCATCGGAATATGACCGACACCCGGCACTGGTACCGATTGCGGTGCGTGAACATTTCCCGACCCAGCATGGTGTCTCGGCTAGCAGTACAAGTCTATCCAAGGCACTCCTATAACGATGCCCCCAGTGCGGTATATACCTATGCCGAGGCAACGTTGGTATGACCATGTTTTACACTATTGTGGGGAAAGTTGGTGAGTGAAAAGTTTGAGGCATAACTTGCGAAGCTTGTATGGATGTTCGGTAGCACGATGCCGTACGGGTGGGGTCAAGTTACTGTCGGTAGGGTGGAACGTCTATCGAATCCAGTGAGTCGGATGACAACCATCAAGGGGGTTAACCTCGGCGGTGAGCCTCTTCTGACTCTAGTAGCTGGTCGGCACCCGGAAGGGTAAACCTTTTGAGCTTGTATCGAATTCAGTGAGTTTCGTGTGTCGAACCCCTACCCTCACTACGGGGTGAGACGTACGTACTCCAGTGTGTGGTGTCGTGTCGTGCGTTGAACGTCGAAGGGGCATAAGGCGATTGTGGCTTTCTCGTGTACCATGCGAACCCTGTGCAGTACGGTGTGTCGAACATTGAAATACCTCCCATGTAAGACGCATCGCATCAGTGCAGCTAGTAGCACCACACGGGTAGTTACCGCTCTCTCGCTCCGAGTTTTTTTTCTCCCTTGTTATGCCTCCTCAGCGTATGCTGTAGGTATGCAGTAGGGGAAAAAAAAGCGTGCGCTCGCTCGTCTGTGTGTGTTGGGTCGTTTACATCAATGTGGTGCAGCTACCTCGTGATAAGCGAGCGTGAACATGTGCACAATACCCCCTCTCACGCTTTTATGCGTGCTAGTACTTGTATGGGAATCTTTTGGCTATTGTATGGCTATCGTGTATGCGAACGAGGAACGAATTTACCGAGGATGAACGTTGTGGTGATGTTGTGCGAAGTTAATATACACTCCTATCGAATCGTTTGCGGGCCGGCGTGCCGCGCATCCATCAGTAGATAGTGATAGTGAATTCTGGTTGATCCTACCAGTAATATACGCTTGTCTCAAAGGTTAAGCCATGCATGTCTAAGTACAAACAGATTTAATGTGAAACCGCATAAGGCTCAGTATAACAGCCATAATTTACAAGATCATACAACTAGTTACTTGGATAACTGTGGAAAATCTAGAGCTAATACATGCAAAATGCAGGGACCTCGCGGAACCTGTGCAATTATTAGGCAAACCAATCGTCCCCCTTCGCAGGGCCGTGACGCTTGAGTTGAAATCTGGATAATTCCGCTGATCGTACGGTCTCGCACCGACGACGGATCTTTCAAATATCTGCCCTATCAACTATTGATGGTAGTATAGAGGACTACCATGGTTGCAACGGGTAACGGGGAATCAGGGTTCGATTCCGGAGAGGGAGCCTGAGAAATGGCTACCACATCCAAGGAAGGCAGCAGGCGCGTAAATTACCCAATCCCGGCACGGGGAGGTAGTGACGAGAAATAACAATATAAGACTCTTTAATGATGTCTTATAATTGGAATGAGTTGAGCATAAATCCTTCAACAAGGATCCAGTGGAGGGCAAGTCTGGTGCCAGCAGCCGCGGTAATTCCAGCTCCACTAGCGTATATTAAAATTGTTGCGGTTAAAACGTTCGAAGTTCATTCTTGTCCAGCACGAGTGCTACTCCTAATGTTGGCAGTAGGTCACTGGTATTGCTGCGACTATAAGACTGGGTGCACATACACGGTGGCACTTTGTGCCCTTTATCGGGTGCGATGTTTCCACCTGCCCAGCTGCGATTACCTTGAACAAATTAGAGTGCTCTAAGCAGGCCACACAACGGCCGAGAATGATCTTGCATGGAATAATGGAATATGGTCCTAATGGCTGGTAAAGCCAGGGTACAGCGCAATCCAGTGCCAATTATTGGCCCTTCAGCTTCCGCCCTGGAACTCCTATCCTTACCTCCCCGAGGTACCGGCTGGGGTATGAGCAACCTTAGGAAAGATCGGGTAACCAACCCCGGTGGGACCTTTGGTCGTACGCAGACAAGGAAGGGGGAAAACGGGCCCCAAAAGTTAAGGTGTGATGCGACCCGTGCCGAGAGCTGAGTGGTGGAAGGGGCGATATAAATGAGAAGCCGTTAACGGAGCCTGTGGGGCACCGGGGCGCACCCCACAGTATGCAGCCCTTATCGTGTTACAGCAGGGCACTGACGCGGAGGACCCCACCTTTCCCTAGCGACTCGTGGGAATCACATGGAGAACAATAAACAAAACCAACCAAAACAAAAAACTGTATCGACGATGAGCGGAGTAGGAGGTAAAACTTACCTCAGCCTTACGGCAGAAAAAACCGATGGAAAGATAACAAGAAACCCCTTCTTGATATCAAAAACGCTATCAAAACTAACGAAAGACATATTAGAAATAAAGTACATAAAAAGAGACACAAGCTTTCTGATTGTTCTAGAGAACAACAGAAACGCGGAAAAGCTACTAATGCTTAAAAGCTTAGTAAACGGAGAAAAGATAAAAGTAGAATACCACAAGAACCTGAACATTTCAAAATGTGTGGTCTACAGCGAAGAAATGATGGAAATGGAAACGAAAGAGATACAAGTTGCGCTAGCAGACCAAGGTGTGCTAAACGTACACAGAATCACTAGGAAAAACGAAAAGAGAGAAACGGTTAACACGCCTCTTCTTATCATTACGATCAATAGATCAGAGCCTCCGGAGCATTTGAAATGTGGTCTACTAAGACTTAAAACTAGACACTATTTCCCGAAACCAATGCAATGTTTTAAATGCTACAAATATGGGCATACACAGAAGAAATGCCAAAGAGAAGAAGCAAGGTGCAAAAAATGCTCGAAAGACCATATCAACGCATCTTGTGAAGAACCATCATATTGCATCAATTGCAAAGGGAATCATGGGCCTGGCGACAGAAACTGCCCATTTTACAAACGAGAGAACGATATACTAAAAATTAAAGTATCAAGAAACATACCATATGGGGAAGCAAAAAGAACGTACGTAAACACACAAAGACAAACAAAAAGTTACGCTGATGTAGCCAAAAGCCAAGTTCAGCAAAGATTGGTGGTAAACAATGAGGTCATAAACGAGAATAACGCTCTTATGGCCCAGATCCAAGAACTGAAGCAACAGATAGAAGAATTGAAATCAACCATTACAGAGATGCAGAAGAACAACATGATAAACAAAATTGTTCAAAACGAAGCCGATCTGATAAAACCTTCAACCAGCCATAGCGCTCCTGAGGGCATGAGAACGAGCGAACCTAATAACAAAGTGAACAAAAAACAAAAAAAGAGGAAAGAGAAAAGATCCTCTGACTCCTCGCCTCCGTCAAGGAAAAACAAGAAAAGCGGAAACTTTTCCGATTCCGAAATGTCACAAAGTGACACAACGGAGCTATAGTGAAACTTTTAATATTCCATAATGAGCTATCACAAATTCACAAACGAAACACTAATACTACAATGGAACATCTTTGGCTTCCGAGGCAGACTACACGAGCTACAGCTACTAGTAAACGAACACTATCCATCCATCATTGCACTTCAAGAAACAATGGTACCCAAAATACCGCAAAATGTACTAGGTGGTCAATATGACTGGAAAATATACAATGATCACAGTCACCCAAACAAAAACGGGGTTGCATTGGGAGTACTCCACGACGCACCTCATAAGTGGATAGATGTAAGTGGGATCGATAAGGTGCAAGTCGTAGCAGTAACTATACACCTCCCACTAAAACTTACGATCGCAAACATATACATATCGCCACACTATACAAACATCGAATATGAAAGGGCCATAATTGCAGAAATAACACACATTGCGAGACAACTCCCACAACCGTACATACTAGTGGGCGATTTCAATGCCCACAACGAAAATTGGGGATCATATAAAAACGATACAAGAGGCAATCTCCTCCTTGAGGAGACAGATAAACATCGATGGAAAATACTAAACGAAGGTAATCCGACTAGGATGCACCCAACCTCTGGTAAACCATCGGCAATAGACCTGATGATAGCCTCGCATAATTTGCCCAACAGCTATTTATGGAGAACTGACGAAGACACAAGAGGAAGCGACCACTTCCCTATTTTACTACAAAAACATGGCCAAACAATAGTACTTCCTACAAGAAGGAAAAGATGGGTAACAGAAGCAGCTAACTGGAACAAATGTGAGAGTGAAATCGAACGTGCCTTAACAGGTATAGAAAGTATAGACCCCATGGGACTAACAGATATCATAACAACTGCGGCTAGCAAAAGCATGAGGAAAACAACCGGCTACAAGCCAAAGAGAGAGGTCCCATGGTGGACCAGCGAAGTACACCAAGCCATAAAAAGCCGTATAAAGGCACTCAGGAAGTTGAAGAACTCCAACCCTTCCTCACCTGAATACCAGGAAAACGCGAAAAAGTTCAGAATAGAGAGAGCAAAAGCAAGAACCATAATAAAGGCGGCAAGAAAAAAGAGCTGGGAGGAATACCTAGCAGGGATCTCCCCAAACACAAGCAGCTCCAGCATGTGGGCTAAAGTTAGAGCATGTAAAGGAGAATACAAATGTGAGAGAATAATAATGAATATTGACCAAAAAAATAACAGATGACAATAACATCATAACAGAAGAACTTGCCAAGCACTTCACTAAAGTATCGTCAGATGAGGTCTACGAGACCTCCTTCAGAAACTTCAAAGAGAACGAGGAGAAAACAGTGGATATAAAAATAAGTGTAAATAATGAAATTTACAACAGAAGCTTCGACATGAAAGAACTCCTATGGGCACTGAACAGTGCCACAGGAAAATCTCCAGGTGAAGATAATATAACCTATCCACTACTACAAAATCTTCCAATTAAGGGTAAAGCTATACTACTAAAAACACTTAACGAAGTATGGCATACCGGCAAAATACCAAGAAAATGGAAAGAAGGTATTATCATACCCATTCCCAAAGTAGGTAGCAACACCATGAACCCAGATGGATATAGACCTATAACCCTCCTTAGTTGTGTGGGAAAAACATTAGAAAGAATGGTCAACAGAAGACTCATTGATGAGCTAGAGTACAGAAACCTGTTAAACGAAAGACAACATGCTTTTAGAAGAGGCAAAAGTACAACCACCTACTGTTACGGTTGAAAACAACCGGAACAAAATAGAGCCATTGATTCAATAATAAGAATTGAATGACAGTTTAAATCGCGCAACCTAAAATAAATCCCACTCATACTTACCCAATCCACTTTGATACCTACCTGAAAGGCAATGCATGCTGTCAAAACAAAACGGAAACAATTGTAAAACTACTAACACAATATGTACAATGAGACCTAACATTCGGTTGGGAGATTTCCGGTCCCGAATGACGAAGGAATAGCTGGAAAGGAAGCAGTAGAGAAAGAGAGAGAGAGAGAGAGAGAGAGAGAGAGAGAAAGATGAAAATGAAGAGAAGAAAGAAGAATTCGAGCTTTGAAGGAAAGAAGGATGACTCGACTCCTTCTTAGCTCACGGACCGTCGAAGGAATCAAGTCGAGATTCGAGAAAAATTAAAGTTGGAATTACCTACCAAGAGTTCAAGTGAAAGTGCGGGAGTAAATAGGGGCAGGAGAAGTCACAGCTCCCAGGGACCGTCCACGCCGGGTGACATCCGCCCTCCTCGCAGAAGAAATCCGACGGTGGAGGTACCTCAGTGCCGGTGGTCAGCGAGCCCCCCTCGTAATCGTTGTTCCACACGCATACGGGTAAGTCGGTTGGACGCTTTTGAGGGCAGTACGGTGAGGTCTGGTAGAGCCTAGCCCCGCTCACCGATACTGGAACCGATGAGATCGACCCCCGTGTGCGGGCACCGTGCGTGAGTAGAAAATCCGCCAAAATCTCTCTCTCTATTCTTCGGACTTACCTGGTTCCCATCTGTTCCTGTTCGGCCGCATCAATATACTAACCTTTAAACCTGAAAAGAAATAAATATAGATATATAAAGATACTTACCTTTCTCTTCTTATTGAATAACGAATCCTCATGATATAGTGGTTCTACTTTATTCCGTAATCTTCCGTTGAAAAGTGAGTCCACGGCGCGTTATCGGTGAAGAGCCGACCCTGAGGTCATAATAACCTCTGAGCTAGCCGACACTTACAATTGGCGATCCACGTAAAAAAAAAAAAAATATTTTGAATCCTTCTGATTCAGAACATTTTTTTTCACCAGCTCGGGGAGACTCACGATTTACTAGACAGTAATCGCGGAAAGCTTGACTTCGTTCTTAGAAAGTCATAATAATTTATTAATTCGGAAAACCCGAATTTGGCGCCCAAATCCTTTGCATAATAACAGTAAAACTTTCAATCGATTCATTTCATCAGCTCAGCTCTATAGGAAAAAGAACTTTTGCATGCTACATATTCATTAAATATAAATCTTTCAGCAGTGATTTGAAAAAACAGAGAGTGTGATAGATAACTTAGAAGGGAAAGTGTGTGAAGATTGTGATAAAGATATGAAAATGGGGGATTTGAATAAACGTTTTTATGATATCAGAGTGGATCATCTAAATGAAGATGAGTTAGATTTCGAACTAGAGATTCGGGAGATAGTTTTCTCCGAGGACAAATCCATGGCCAGGAAGCGACGGTCGTTGAGGGAAAGATTAAAACAGGAGAAGGAAGAAAATTTAGAAAGTCAGAAAAATTTGAAGCGTGATCCAGAGGAAGAAATGAAAGTGTGTGAGATAAAGTATAATGAGGTTGACGAATTAGTGAAGCAAACTGTGAAGGATCTACCTCCCAGATGCCAGTCAACGTTACTGCACCTGGGAAGTCGCATGCATTTATTAAAAAGGTACGTGGGACAGCATGAAAATTATCAACTTGATAGAATGCTGGAAAAAATATTGCAATACTTAAACAAATTCTTTTATGAGAAACGTGATTCTGTGGCACAACAAACCCAGATTACCGAGGTGCAGATTTCTGCCGCAAATAATGTTACCTGTCAGTTTAATATGCATGATCAAACATCGACTTCGCAATACTTACCCGAGCCAAATCATTCAGATAATGGTATTCTTTCAGTGAATGAGACAGATATAATTAATTCGTTGAAGACATTAGGATTGATTGAATCAAATACAGCGAACACAACCCCAGTGAAGGATGCTTTATTAATGCTCCAACAAGAAATGTACCTATTACGAAGATTCCATGATACTCACACTCAAAACAGAAGCACATTCTTGTCTGAGAACGCGAATGAAGTGAGCAGACAAATTACTACGACGTACACGGGAACAATCCCAAAGAACTCAGTTCCTTATCATTCAGAGTCGTTTCCGCCAAGAGAATACCCAACATGTTTGGCGAATAGCAGCTCGACTTCTTTGATCACTTCGAATACACTACCCCGCGTTGTACCGGTGGTCACGTCGTATCCAATAAATGCAACCTTAACGACAAATCCTCCGATTTATACATCGAGAACTAGCATTTCATCCACCCACGTTCAGAATATTCCGTGGTATATGAGAAGGGAATTCGAGATCCGTGATATGATGAATGTTGTCAACTTCACGAAAAGTTCAGCATCATCACCGAATCAAAATAATTATGGTCACTATACAAATACTTTCACGTCGCGATACGGCAATCCGTCGGAATATGGTACTCTTAATCCATCAGGCAGTCGAGTCGATTACAGACAAGTCTTGCCTGAAACTCAACATTGTCAGTCTCATTATAAATCATTACCAATTTCAAAGTGGAAATTAGAGAAATACGCTGGAACTGACCAAGGATTGAAACTTAATGAGTTTCTAGTGTTAGTATCACAATTGGCTCTTTCAGAACGCATTTCTGAAGCTGAATTATTTGACTCCGCGCTCCATCTTTTTACTGGTCCTGCCTTGAATTGGTATATGTCCATGAGATCCGCCGGACGTTTGATGAATTGGCCACACCTGGTGAATGAACTTCGTAAATCCTTCGTTCATCCAGAGCTAGATTCATTGGTACGTAGTAGAATTTACCAACGACGACAACAACGAAATGAAACATTCCAAGAATTCTTTTATGATATGGAAAGCATGTTTAGGTCGATGACCGTTCCTATGAATGATTTTGAAAAACTAGATATACTTAAAAGAAACATGAGGATTGACTACAAGAAAGCTCTGCTGTGGAAACCAGTAGCTAGCCTACAGGAACTACAGGAAGCAGGTCATATAATAGACGCCTCGAATTTTTCATTATTTCCAAAGGTTTTTGGAACTGATAAATCGGTTCATGCAATTTCAGAAGAAAGCACAGATCCAATAGACCAAAACAATCAGCTTAGCCGCAAGACGGATGAGAAGTTTTTCCTCAATACAGATAATAAAAACCAATCAAAGAAACAAAAACTAAATAGTCAAAACGATCATTTTAAATTCAATGCAGAACAATATGAAGATAAACCGCAAAACAATCACATCAAATTCCATTCACCACAATACGCGACTAAAGGGGGAAAAGAAGATCCGAGAGAAGGCCCCTCCAGACCCACACGCACTCTGGAAACGTTAATTAATTCGCATCGTCCTCCGAGAAGCTATGAGTGCTTGTATTGTAGACAAAGCAATCATGCTCTCGAACAATGTAGGCAATATAAAGGTATGATCTGCATGGTATGTGGCTTCAAAGGCTTCGAAACCCAACACTGCCCCTACTGTCGAAAAAACGGTTTACAGACGACCGAAAATCGCCGATCGTCAACCCCATCCGCGTAAATTATTTTCCCACAGAACAAAGTATTTCCGACTACTGGGAAGTCGTTCCAGAGAATTTATACAATAATGAAAATGGTTCAACATGCGAAATAACTCTTTCAGAACCGTATGATAACAGACCTTTCGTATCGATAAAAATTTACGATATTGTCATCAAAGCTCTTTTGGACTCAGGTAGTCAAGTCACTATAATAAATGAAAAAATATACTCGAAACTTCAACGAGTTAAACTGATAAACCTTCCATCAACAACAATTATACGTTCAGCTAATGGTACCAAACTAACCATTTTGGGACAGTTGGACCTTCCATTCACATTCACCAACCGTGTAAAAGTTATTCCCACGTTGGTAGTCAGACAACTTGCAGCAGATTGTATTCTGGGCATGGATTTCTGGAGAAAATATCGCATCCGGCCTACTATACAAGAATGTAATCTTTTAAATTCCGATAAAACACAAACCGAAAGTTGTAGTAATACAATTCTAAAAGAGACTGAGCAACATAGGTTGCGCAGTGTAATGGCCATGTTTAAGATAGCCAACAAAGATTCACTTTCACTTACCCCCTTAATTGAACATCGAATCGAGATCGCGGAAGAGTGGAAAAACAAAGCCCCAGTGCGACAATACCCATTTGCTTTTCCGCCTAAAATGCAGGAAAAAGTCCGAACGGAAATTGATAGAATGATAGATGTAGGAATCCTTGAGAGAGCTAATTCCGATTGGTCTTCGAACATAGTACCGGTTATAAAACCATCCGGGAAAGTTCGCCTCTGTCTAGACGCTCGTCGGATCAACGAAAGGACAGTGCGTGATGCCTACCCTTTACCTCATCCTGGACGAATACTAGGGCAGCTCCCCAAAGCAAATTACCTGAGTACTATAGATTTGTCGGAGGCGTTTCTCCAAATTCCATTGGAGAAGCGCTCGAGACGGTACACAGCCTTCAGTGTACAAGGTAAGGGGATGTTTCAATTTACCAGACTACCCTTTGGATTGGTCAATAGTCCAGCCACTCTGTCCCGATTAATGGACCGGGTGTTGGGTCACGGGGAATTAGAACCGAACGTCTTCGTGTACCTCGACGATATCGTGGTAGTATCCGAGACGTTCGAGGAACATGTTAATCTTTTAATTGAAGTCGCGGAACGATTATCACGTGCAAATCTTTCTATTAATCTCGAGAAGTCAAAATTTGGTGTCAACGAATTGCCATTCCTGGGATACTTGCTTTCCACTGATGGTCTCCGGATTAATCCCGACAAAATAAAGGCTATAGTGGAATACGAGAGGCCAAACACGATCACAAAAATGCGGCGATTCCTTGGAATGGCTAATTATTATCGCCGGTTCATATCCGATTTTAGCGATGTAACAGCACCTCTTTCTGATTTGCTGAAAACAAAAACCAAAATATTAAAATGGAACGAGAGTGCCGAATTAGCATTCTATAAAATAAAAGAAAACCTTATCTCTGCACCCATCTTAGCCTATCCCGATTTTTCCCGCGAATTCTCCATTCATACAGATGCGAGTGATGTGGCGGTCGCGAGCGTATTAACGCAGAATCAAGAAGACGGAGAAAAGGTTATAGCCTACTTCTCACACAAATTAACTACTCCGCAGAAAAACTACCATGCGTGTGAGAAAGAAGCTTTAGCCGCGCTCCTGGCGATTGAGGCATTCCGGGGTTACGTTGAAGGTTCACACTTTACATTAGTGACAGATTCTTCGGCCCTCACACATATTCTCACCGCTAAATGGAAGACAGCGTCAAGGTGTAGTCGATGGTGTCTCTCCTTACAGCAACACGATATGACGATAGTGCATCGGAAAGGGAAAGAAAATGTAGTCCCTGATGCGCTATCTAGGAGTGTGGCAGCCTTAAGCGCCACCTCAACTTCCTCTTGGTATCAGGATCAATTTAAGAGAATCTCGGATGATCCTGACGCATTCGTAGACTATCGAATTCGTGACGGTGAACTATTCAAATACGTATCGGTTCTCAATCTCGTGCACGATCATCGTTTTGATTGGAAATTGGTTCCCAGTCCTGAGGAACGATCGATAATATTAAAGGAACATCACGATGATGCCATGCACTTGGGCATAGATAAAACGTTGGCAAGGATTCGCCAGCGGTACTATTGGCCTCGGTTGGCAAGTGACGTACGGGAACATGTCCTGTCATGCGTAAAATGTAAGGAGATAAAGGCCCCAAATATGGCGTTGACTCCTCCTCCAGGGCAACAACGTATAACGACGCATCCCTGGCAAATCATAGCCTTGGACTTTATAGGCCCCTTACCTAAAAGTAAAAAGCAGAATCAGTACATTTTGTCTGTGATAGATTTATACAGCAAATGGGTTATGTTGGTCCCTTTCCGAAGGATTGACAGTGTCACTCTTTGCAACACACTGAGGGATCAGTGGTTCTTTCGCCACTCGACACCCGAAGTACTGATTTCGGATAACGCGTCGTGTTTCCTTTCGAAGGAATTTAAAAATTTTATCGACAAATTCGGAGTTCGACATTGGCTCAACTCGAAATATCATTCACAGGCCAATCCGGTTGAGCGACTCAATCGGACCGTAAACTGTGTTATTCGTTCCTACGTCAAGGACGACCAGCGTTGTTGGGACAGTAGATTGTCAGAGATCGAGACAATTCTTAACTCGACTGTTCATTCTGCCACCGAATTAACTCCCTTTTTCGTCACACATGGTTATGAAATGATGGTTAAGGGGTCAGAGCATCGTCTTTATCAAGATTCTTATCTGACCACTGAAGAACGTGCCTCTCGGCAGAAAGAAATGTTTTCCAAAATACATGAACTGGTCATGAAAAATTTAAAGAAGGCACATTGCGAAAGTCAAAGGCGTTATAACCTTCGCAGTCGAACTTTCAATAAAGCATACGAAATAGGACAATTAGTTTATCGTAGAAATATGAAAGTATCAAGCGCAGCTGAAAAATATAGTACTAAATACGGCCCTCAATATATACCTGCTCGGATAGTTAGTAGAAAGGGTTCCTCTTCATATGAATTAGAAGATTTGAACGGGAACTTACTCGGTGTTTGGCCAGCAGTGCATCTGAAACCAGGCTAGAAGATAGAAACTGTATTTCGAACCAATTGTTCGGATTCAGCAGAAAACAGATAACCACCTTCGTTCACATGGCGTTACATCTAACATGGGCCATTGTTGAACATGACAGCTATTTATCCCGCCATCCTTTTATCATTATTACTGATAAGAGATCCGGCTCACATCTTGTCGCGGGGGACACACACAGGATCAGTATGGCGATTTTTGTTTGAGCTCTCGCAATAACATTTCTGGATGAAATCATTAATATATCTAATAAATATAGTAGTTTGAATGCTAATAAATATTAAATATCTCTGAATTATAAAACAACAGAGTTTATGGAAAATTATGAAAATCATCAATGAACTTGAACTTGAATGTTCATACTTCGACGACGAGTGAGTCTCGAAGTGCAGGTCTAAAGTATGTTTACTATTAGGCCGTATTATCCTCGGTTCAGAGAAAAATTTATGAACAATGAGTACATCTCAAAACGAGGGAAATTAAAGGAATTATCATGTAGTTTGATGATGAGTTTGTCTCGAAGGGCCCAAATTTCAGATGTTCCTTCAGAACGTAGTCCTGTTCCCTTGAGAGATATGTCAAGGAAAAGACAACAGACTTTGTTGAATGTTCTAAATGAATTGAACGCGGTAAATGAATGTTAATCTTCAATTCTCAAGATATAATGCCACAGCGATGTAAGCTACTGGAAGCAGTCGAGATGGAGAAGTTAGGAAGCAGGCTTTCAAAGCAGTTTTCCCACTCTTAAGAGCTGATGAAAAGTATTGATGTAAGTGACATTAAAATACAGGATAAAATGGAGAATATTTATGCCAGCGTCGTACTGGAGAAGGTATAATTATATAAAAAAATTACAAAATATTTCTTTCGGTTTCGTAATTTTTTCCCTCGAGGGAGGGATAATTGTTACGGTTGAAAACAACCGGAACAAAATAGAGCCATTGATTCAATAATAAGAATTGAATGACAGTTTAAATCGCGCAACCTAAAATAAATCCCACTCATACTTACCCAATCCACTTTGATACCTACCTGAAAGGCAATGCATGCTGTCAAAACAAAACGGAAACAATTGTAAAACTACTAACACAATATGTACAATGAGACCTACCATTCGGTTGGGAGATTTCCGGTCCCGAATGACGAAGGAATAGCTGGAAAGGAAGCAATAGAGAAAGAGAGAGAGAGAGAGAAAGATGAAAATGAAGAGAAGAAAGAAGAATTCGAGCTTTGAAGGAAAGAAGGATGACTCGACTCCTTCTTAGCTCACGGACCGTCGAAGGAATCAAGTCGAGATTCGAGAAAAATTAAAGTTGGAATTACCTACCAAGAGTTCAAGTGAAAGTGCGGGAGTAAATAGGGGCAGGAGAAGTCACAGCTCCCAGGGACCGTCCACGCCGGGTGACATCCGCCCTCCTCGCAGAAGAAATCCGACGGTGGAGGTACCTCAGTGCCGGTGGTCAGCGAGCCCCCCTCGTAATCGTTGTTCCACACGCATACGGGTAAGTCGGTTGGACGCTTTTGAGGGCAGTACGGTGAGGTCTGATAGAGCCTAGCCCCGCTCACCGATACTGGAACCGATGAGATCGACCCCCGTGTGCGGGCACCGTGCGTGAGTAGAAAATCCGCCAAAATCTCTCTCTCTATTCTTCGGACTTACCTGGTTCCCATCTGTTCCTGTTCGGCCGCATCAATATACTAACCTTTAAACCTGAAAAGAAATAAATATAGATATATAAAGATACTTACCTTTCTCTTCTTATTGAATAACGAATCCTCATGATATAGTGGTTCTACTTTATTCCGTAATCTTCCGTTGAAAAGTGAGTCCACGGCGCGTTATCGGTGAAGAGCCGACCCTGAGGTCATAATAACCTCTGAGCTAGCCGACACTTACACTACCTAGCACACGTCGAGAGTATAATTAATACAGCCACAAGGCAAAATGCCCACCTAGACATGGTCTCGCTGGACCTGTCCAAAGCTTTCGATAGGACGTGGAGACTACCAATCTTAAAGCAAATGAAAGTATGGGGTTTTGACGGTCGCATTCTGAGCTTCGTTAAAGACTTCCTGACCGATAGAAAAATTAAAGTGTTTTGCAAAGGAGCATTGAGCTCATCTAGAACCCTACAAAACGGCATACCGCAAGGTTCAGTCATGTCAACAACGCTATTTTTAATAGCTATGGAGTCCCTCTTCGAAAGGGTACCAAATAACGTGTCTCTGGTGGTATACGCAGATGACATTACACTTATTAACTACGGTGAAACGCCAGGCTGGAATAGAAGGAAAACTCAAAGAGCGATCAACCACATACAATGTTCGGCCGATGAAAGGGGATTCAAGATTAATCCCCAGAAATCAAAACTAGTACATATATGCAGAAGACGACACCATAGAAAGGCCCCCTCGCTCCATCTGGGAGAATGCATAATCCCCCAAGATAGAAAAATGAAAGTACTGGGGGTAACAATAGATTCAAAATTAACCTTCAGACAACACTTCGAAGACGTTAAGAGAACAACACAAGGTTATATAAGAGTAATGAAAATAATAGCAGGAAGGTTCAAACCTAGCAACAGACATACCCTAATAAAGGTAGTAAACGCTACAATATTAGCCAAAATATTACATGGAGCTGAGCTGTACTCAAGAGCAGGCGATAAAGCTACTAAAGCTCTAGAATCTGTATACAACGAAGGAATCAGAATAGCATCAGGTGCTTTTTGCACCAGCCCAGTACTATCAATTTATGCCGAATGTGGAGAGCTCCCTCTCAAATACCAAATCACTAGAAACATTTGTACAAAAGCATATCAACTGAAAGACAGGCTTACATCAGACCAATGGGAAACCCTCCCTCTATTGGAAAGAGCATACTTCAGCTTTAAACAGCTTACAAATCAAGATCTACCTCAAACCGTAACAAGTGTACCAACCAAACAAAGAACATGGGTACACCAATGTCCAATTATTGATTGGACAATAAAAGCCAATACTAAGGCAGGATGCCCAAATAACGTCGCAAAAACGAATTTCAGAATGTACACATACAATTACCCAGGAAGAAGCCTAATATACACTGTAACCTTCGGTCACTTAAGACCTTTGCAGCATCGCCACAAATCGATGCGCCAAAATCTCCACTGTCTGCTTTGCATCTGTCACTTGACATATGATAAGCATACGATGGAGAGGGGACCGTAGGACATGGAAGAAGTGGTGTGAACGTTGTAGGTGTGTGTCCAAGAGTTGGTCAGCTCGCACAACTTACAACTTGATAGGACAATTATGTGTCCGGTCTCTCGACATTTTATTTGTTCTCGGCTTAAACTGTGCTCGTTCTTTCTGTCGTCGACTGTCCTCGAGAATAGAAGTGCGCGTCGTGAATGTAAATTTGTATAGATAATTGTTGCATGTTCAAATTCATAATCGAGTGTTTTTGTAGGTTTAAAAAAATACAATTAGTTTTTGAAATATCAATATATATATATATATATATATATATATATATATATATATATATATATATATATATATATATATATATGTGTTTGTGGTTTAAAATTAAATCGTCATAAAATTATGGTCAGTATAATAAAAATGGTCAATATAATAAAACGAAACAATAATCTTACCTTAAACTATAGTCACACTAAAATCAGTGAGATAATATCAAGGAACAACGAACACACTTATAAATCTAACACATTAAAAAAAAGGTAATTGATTAGAAACTATTTCAATGGATCATTAAAATAAAAACTGGTGACATCATACAAATGTACTAATGCATTTTGTTGGTCAGGTCCGGCCAACGGGCCTTTTTGTATTGGCTTATCTCTACAGGCCCGCACGGGGACGTTATACAAGGTCGCACAGGAAGAGGCCCTGACAAGGGACAAACTACCGGATTACTGGTCAATCAAGACACCAGTGACTAGATCAAAAACTGCAGCTGGTATATCTAGCCGAGAAGGAGAACGGAGGCAACCCACAAAAAAATTACAAGTACCGTGTGTAGTCACCAATTTAATCACCCTCACATCCACCCACAAACAAAATCCCTAAAATAAATTCCGTTATTAAATATCGCCTTCGTTTTCGAACTTATCTACCACAACAAACAGCCCTTGATTGTTTTTCTCTGTTTTTTTGAGTACGCGTTAATCGGGTTCGAACGGAACCACCAGGCCTCGCTCGCAGATAGTGGTCAGAGGAATTAGCTTAGAAGCCTTTGAGCTTAAGTTAGTGAGATTCGAATTGAGAAGAACGTGTGCGGTTGACGATTAGTGGACACGTGTTGTATTATTGTGTGTTCTTACTTAGTAAGTGTCCTTCAGGTCACAACAGGGTTTGAGGCGAAACGCTGCTCGACCTTAAGAGTCCTCTTCCAATAATAGTCGGGGGGGTTACAACACTGATGGTTCGAAAACAAAAAATGATGTGGGGTATGGTATAACGATCCCCAACACAAACGTGTGCATAAACGGTAGACTACCAAAACAGTGTAGCATATTCTCCGCTGAGGCATATGCTCTCCATAAGGCAACCCAGGCTGCCAGAGAAGGTTCAATAATATTCACGGACTCGGCAAGCTGTCTGGCTGGGCTAGAAAGCGGAAACTGCGGACCACCCATGGCTGAAGCAGGCCAAAGCAACAGCTTGGGAAAAAGGTATAAGGTTTACATGGATTCCCTCCCATACTGGGATTGAAGGCAACGAGAAAGCGGACTTTTTAGCCAACGAAGGTCGATCCAAGCCACTTGAAGACAGAACCATACCTAAGGAAGATGCCATCAGGTGGATCAAAGAAGCAATAAAGGACGAATGGAACAAAACCTGGTTCCACTGCAGAGAACAGAAACTCAGGAAAATTAAAGGCAGCGTAGAAAAATGGACCGAAGCAGACAACCCTAGGGACCAGAAGTTGCTTACTAGGCTCAGGATAGGCCACACCTGGATGACGCACAGCACAATCATGAGCCAGAGACACCAAGATGGACCCACGTGCGAAACTTGTGGAACAGCTTTAACAGTAGAACATATCCTTGTGGAGTGTAGAAAGTACGACACTGAAAGACGGAAACATGGACTAGGAGACAACATCCAAATAATTCTGAAAAATAGCACTGAGAACATAAAAAGAACGTGTGATTTCATAAGAGGCTGTAATTTGACTAATATGATCTAAGTTAGGGACTAGAGATAGGCCCACCATATCACGAATACTCAAAAAATGAAAAAGAGTGAACAGTGCAAAAAACGCCCGCTCAAAGTGATGGTGATGGTATAGCGAATATAGGGAATAATGTAAAAGAGATAAACTTAGGCGAATGACAAAGCAGCTAGTTACTGTAGAACAAATGTTAAAGCCTAATAAACAAGATATACACACACACACACCTCGGTCCTAATATTCATTGGTTTGTAACCGGATCCGGAGGTAATGATTAACAGAAGTAGTTGGGGGCATTAGTAATACGGCGCGAGAGGTGAAATTCGTAGACCGTCGTAAGACTAACTAAAGCGAAAGCATTTGCCATGGATGCTTTCATTAATCAAGAACGAAAGTTAGAGGATCGAAGGCGATTAGATACCGCCCTAGTTCTAACCGTAAACTATGCCAATTAGCAATTGGGAGACGCTACTGTATGGTGCTCTCAGTGGCTTCCGGGAAACCAAAATCAGGTTCCGGGGGAAGTATGGTTGCAAAGTTGAAACTTAAAGGAATTGACGGAAGGGCACCACCAGGAGTGGAGCCTGCGGCTTAATTTGGCTCAACACGGGAAAACTTACCAGGTCCGAACTTATTGAGGTAAGACAGATTAATAGCTCTTTCTCAAAACTAAGGGTAGTGGTGCATGGCCGTTCTTAGTTCGTGGATTGATTTGTCTGGTTAATTCCGATAACGAACGTGACTCAATCAAATTAACTAGAACGCTATCAGCAGTCAGACGTAGAAGCTGTCGTCCGGTTGTGATGTGTGCGTGTGGGGTTGGCTTTCGGGTCGGCTTCCGCGCGCGCTCGCTGGCGCAGTGTAGTATGACCTGATGACACGTCAACTCATCGAGGTTGACTTCTGCTTAATGGAACAACTTGTGTTAAGCAAGGTGAGATTGAGCGATAACAGGTCCGTGATGCCCTAAGATGTTCTGGACTGCACGCGCGCTACAATGTGAGCAGCAGCGTGTACCCTATTCCGAGAGGAACGGGAAATCACTGAAATGCCCACGTAGTCGGGATTATGGACTGAAACGGTCCATATGAACTTGGAATTCCCAGTAAGTGCTGGTCACTAGCCAGCGTTGATTACGTCCCTGCCCTTTGTACACACCGCCCGTCGCTACTACCGATGAATTATTAGGTGAGGCCTTTGGAGGCGAGTAATTTGCTGGCTCCTCGAGGGCTGCATTTGATACGCTGAAGTTGACCGAGTCTGGTTATTTAGAGGAAGTAAAAGTCGTAACAAGGTTTCCGTAGGTGAACCTGCGGAAGGATCATTATTACGTCTTATGATGACCTTTGTCGAACAGAAGACCGAACGCGTTGGGGTCTTGGTACATAGACACGCGTTACCCAGTGGTTGTTTTGCGAGGACTAGGAGTGGCGCCGTACTCGTACCTTTGTTGTGCGAACGTACGTTCCCATTAAAAATGCTCTCCTGGCGAGTCCGTTATGTTTCAATTCATACAACAAACCCTTTCATCTCGGTCTTCAGATCGATAAAGGGATTTACACTCCCTTACTGCACTAAAGGTATAACTACTTGGATGAAGGGCCGGGGCCTTCGAACTTTCATCCTATTGTAGGGGCCATACCTTGCAGTGTGTGCGCGGCTCGAAATTACTAGACCCGGCGTTATAGAAGGTCTCAAAATGAACGCCATCCTCTCATCTGTTGGACTAGGTGCGGTGTCTCGTACTTCGCATGTGCGCATATGAACGTACAGATGCCCCCTGGCGAGTCCCCATACTAGTGAGGTGGAAATTGGAAGGAAAGGGTTGATCGTCTCGGTCTTTGGATCGATGATGGGATTCCCATTCCTTACTGCACTAAAGGTATTACTAATTGGATGTAGGGCCGGGGCCTTCGAACTTTCATCCTATTATAGGGGCCATACCTTGCAGTGTGTGCGCGGCTCGAAACTACTAGAACCGGCGTTATAGAAGGTCTCAAAATGAACGCCATCCTCTCATCTGTTGGACTAGGTGCGGTGTCTCGTACTTCGCATGTGCGCATATGAACGTACAGATGCCCCCTGGCGAGTCCCCATACTAGTGAGGTGGAAATTGGAAGGAAAGGGTTGATCGTCTCGGTCTTTGGATCGATGATGGGATTCCCATTCCTTACTGCACTAAAGGTATTACTACTTGGATGAAGGGCCGGGGCCTTCGAACTTTCATCCTATTGTAGGGGCCATACCTTGCAGTGTGTGCGCGGCTCGAAACTACTAGACCCGGCGTTATAGAAGGTCTCAAAATGAACGCCATCCTCTCATCTGTTGGACTAGGTGCGGTGTCTCGTACTTCGCATGTGCGCATATGAACGTACAGATGCCCCCTGGCGAGTCCCCATACTAGTGAGGTGGAAATGGAAGGAAAGGGTTGATCGTCTCGGTCTTTGGATCGATGATGGGATTCCCATTCCTTACTGCACTAAAGGTATTACTACTTGGATGAAGGGCCGGGGCCTTCGAACTTTCATCCTATTGTAGGGGCCATACCTTGCAGTGTGTGCGCGGCTCGAAACTACCAGACCAGTCGTTTGGGAAAGTCTCAAAACATAAGCCACACCGTAGCGGTTCGAAAAAGCTAAAGGTTAAGCCGATCATACGGTCTTTGGACCAATGATGACAAAAATACGTCCCAAGTGATGAAATCCGGCGTGATGTTCATTCTGCAAGTGCGATGGGTTCTAAGAACCCAGGAGTGGCCTGTACATCGTATGTTTACATGCGAACGTACTCTCCAAGTGTGTGTTTCAAATTTCAACCCGTGTTTCAATTTCAATAAATCCATATACAACAAACCCTAGGCAGGGGATCACTCGCATGACGCATGACGCATGACTCGCATGACGCAGCAAATTGCGCGTCAGAATGTGAACTGCAGGACACATGAACACCGACAAGTTGAACGCATATTGCACATCGTACAATCATTGTGCGATGTACACATTTTTGAGTGCCTATATTTACCAATTTAACTATTTGCGCTGCTTAGGTAGCGCATATGCGTAATGGTGTTTTTCGGCCTTCAGTGGTGGAAAAACATTGAAGATAGTCAAACGTGCGAAGGCCCCGGCGCACGGCTTGATGAACACACGTCACAAGATGAAAGTCTTTGTGTGTTCCATCTTCTCCATACATGAGATAGTTCTTATAGGCCTCAAATGATGTGTGACTACCCCCTCAATTTAAGCATATTACTAAGGGGAGGAAAAGAAACTAACAAGGATTCCCTGAGTAGCTGCGAGCGAAAAGGGATAAGCCCAGCACGTAGAGGTGATGCGCGTTTGCGTGGCACCTGGACACCTGAGACCTCCTACAAACGATAGGTTTACAGGCTGGGAGTTGCGAGTTGCAGAGAGGTGTACATTTCGATCCTCTCAGACTACCCTTGCTTGGAGGTTGGCCTTGTACGTGTACGGTTGTTGTGTTTTAAAGAGAAGTCCTACTGTAGCTTAGTGCTGCATGTGGTGACTTCTCTTTTTTTTATTTAAACATTTTCGGGCGCTTGAAGGTCCATGCCGAGTGTCGGAGATAGGCATGTGGATGGGGTACGTGTACGGTTGTTGTGGTTAGAAGAGAAGTCCTACTGCAGCTTAGTGCTGCATGTGGTGACTTCTCTTTTTTTTATTAAAAAATTTTCGGATGCCTGAAGGCATGTGGATGGGTCACATTCGACTGCAACGTGGTGCGTGAGCGATGATATGTGCGGGTAGTCACACTGATCGCGCATAGGATGGCTTCTATTGATTTGTTTCAAAAGAACCTTCCTCGAGGTGCACGAACTTTCTCAACACTTGAGATGCCTTATGCTAGACATAAGATAGGCATGTGGATGGGTCACATTCGACTGCAACGTGGTGCGTGAGCGAAGATATGTGCGGGTAGTCACACTGATCGGGCATAGGATGGCTTCTATTGATTTGTTTCCAAAGAACCTTCCTCGAGGTGCACGAACTTTCTCAACACTTGAGATGCCTTATGCTAGACATAAGATAGGCATGTGGATGGATCACATTCGACTGCAACGTGGTGCGTGAGCGATGATATGTGCGGGTAGTCACACTGATCGCGCATAGGATGGCTTCTATTGATTTGTTTCAAAAGAACCTTCCTCGAGGTGCACGAACTTTCTCAACACTTGAGATGCCTTATGCTAGACATAAGATAGGCATGTGGATGGGTCACATTCGACTGCAACGTGGTGCGTGAGCGATGATATGTGCGGGTAGTCACACTGATCGCGCATAGGATGGCTTCTATTGATTTGTTTCAAAAGAACCTTCCTCGAGGTGCACGAACTTTCTCAACACTTGAGATGCCTTATGCTAGACATAAGATAGGCATGTGTATGGGTCACATTCGACTGCAACGTAGTGCGTGAGCGATGATATGTGCGGGTAGTCACACTGATCGCGCATAGGATGGCTTCTATTGATTTGTTTCAAAAGAACCTTCCTCGAGGTGCACGAACTTTCTCAACACTTGAGATTTCTTATGCTACACATAAGATAAGCATGTGGATGGGTCGTATTCGACTGTAACACGGTGCGTGAGCGATGATAGGTATGGGTGGACATATCATTCGCGTGTAGGATAGTAGATGCTGAGCAAATCATAAACTTTTGAAACAGCCCAATAAGTTTTCTAAATTCAGGGCCATTAAACCTTCCAAAAAAGAGTTTAGGAAATACAGTTCAATGCTTTCTAAAACAATATCCAAAATAATAATAAAACACAAATTGATTTTTTCATAATTTGTTTGCCAGGATATGATGAGTATGTGAATTTGGCAGTTGTTCTTAGCTTATTGATTTTCACCAATTTTTAAATTGCTTCTAGATTGAAAGTACAGTAATTTACACTTATAGACATTTAGACATTTAGCTAATTGGACGGACCTGTAATGCGACATATTTAGTTGGACATTTTTGTAAACATAGAGTTCGGGGTCCAAATTATGATCTCACATTGAAAGTCGACACTATACCACTGTCATCGCAAATGTTCAATTACAGGTTAAAATTACCTCCAAGGCGACACTGAGTGGTGGTAATGCGACGTGCCATTGAATGTAATTTACTGTACAATATGTCACAAGCTGGATGGGAAGAAATTTTCCAACTGTGAAAGCTGTGGCGAGTGGCAAACGCAATCGCTAAACAGAAAGGTTTAGCCGAACAAGATGGGGATATCGAGTGATAACAAAACAATAAACTCTTTAGATTGAAGATAATTTTGTGATCCTGAAAAGGACCCTTTTTAGTCTGCATGCGAATCCAACGAGCGAACAAATCGTAATGAATGTATTTTTTTGCCATCGCTCCCTTTTAACGCTCATTCGTTCGTCTCGTTGGACTCGCCCCTCTGGCTGAGTCTGCCGATTTGTCTCTATCCTGTGAGTGTGTACCGCTAGAGTATAAAACACGCGAACCCCAAAAAAATATCTTATTTTGTTTCAAACCGTAAACCAGTGTGGTTGTACGGCATCGGCATCGTGGACGTAACAAAGGAGAGCAAGTTAAGGGAAAGGCAAAGTCTCACTCGAACCGTGCAGGTCTCCAGTTCCCTGTTGGTCGCATTCACTGATTGCTCCGCAAGAGTAACTAGGCCGAACGGATTGGTGCCGGAGCACCAGTATACCTAACAGCGATTATAGAGTTTCGGCCGTCGGAGTGCTCGAGTTGGCTTGCAAAGCTGCTCACGACAATCAAAAAACCCGCATCAAGAACAGAGCAGCTTCGGTTCGGCGCTCATCAAGGCAACAATTAGTTTCAGTGAGTGGCAAAGTATTTCTCCGGCAAGTCGCATTAAATGTAATTTACTGGACAACATGTCACAAGCTGGATGGGAAGAAATTTTCCAACTGTGAAAGCTGTGGCGAGTGGCAAACGCAATAGCTAAACAGGAAGTTTTAACCGAACAAGATGGGAATATCGAGTGATAACAAAAACACAACACCAAAGGTTTTTTTCAGAACCATCAACATATTCATAAAGAGTAAACAGTAAACTAATCCATTTTTCAGGTAGATAGGTAGGTATTCACGTAGGAGAAGAAAATAAAACAATATATTTAAAATATATATTTAACAAAAGCTGTCCCCTTTGTATAGTCCTACGTCACTCCGGTTATGTCCCCGACATTACCCACCCGTCTTTTTTTAAAAAGCTTTGTTCGATAGGATGTGCGAGATTTTGTTTTTACAAGTCGTCGAAACCAGGATCATCGATGGCTACATGTCGCGAGGATGAACCTGAACATCAAAATAATAATCAGTATTTAAACTTACAAAGAATAAACATATAGGGCCCTATTCCAGAAAACGAGACGAGCAATTCGTCTCGTCTGGTCTCGGCTTCAGTCACTGTCGAGACGAGTAAAATATCCCATTCCAGTACACGAGTTTCATTGAAATGTTTTATTTGGTAGACTGGAGAGACTTCAGTCAGTTTTTCTCGGTATGATCAGTGATGTCAGATGAGAAGACATGTTTTTGTTTTGAGAAAAACAACAAACAGTTTTAAAATTGATCAATCGATACTCTTTTCTCAGTGCCAAAATATTAAAATAATTATAGGAGGTAGTGTCCCAGATACGACCGCATTGTTGACGTAGAACTACGCTGTTATTTCATATAAGTCGTGTTTATACCTTCGGATATTATTCTATAATGCTGTGAAATTTTAGAAACAACTGCTTAGTAGAATACTCTCTGAAATTGTTTTTTCATTGTAGAATCAGTTGACGATAATTGATTGATGATTCATTCTTGCCCTCGCAAAACAATACACTGGCTGATCACATACAAAATTCCAGAACGACATTTACTTTCTTTGTGGCTAAACAAGCGAAATAAACTCTTTTTGTTAATATAAACAACCTCGAAAACAGTAGCAATGCTTCATTATGATCAATATTAGCGCAAATGGAATCCTAATGGAAGGCAGTTTTGCGACTGGCACGCGGACGCAAATAACTTATAACATTCCAGTAAGACATTCACGATGCTTGGTATTCCCAAATAATTTTTGACGTGGGACTACGTCTAACCAGAGTATATGGGGGGTAAAATGAAAACCTAAACACAGAATATGCAGGAAAAAATGAATGATTCCAAATGCTTATAACTCGAACATTTCTTACTGGATCGGAAAGATGTTTGCATCAGTTGATACGGAATATTTCTACGCTTCTATTGCAATTAATAAAATGTTACTTTTCATTAGATAAACAATTGTATAACTGTGAAATGTCAAGCGTTATCTAAACGCTCTAACTGCCTAGTTTTGATTGGCCCGATTTACGGTTTCCCGAACACAGACTTTAAAATCAATGTACCTGCGGGAATCCGCTTAACAAATGTACATGCAAGTAGGGGGTATTTTTGTTCCAACCGAGCTGTGTTTCCCTAACACGGACTTCTAATCAATGTAGACTTCAAATCCATGGAGCGTGGCGAAATTGGCATTGCAAGTATATGCAAGTCGGGGGCATTTTTGTTCCAGCTGAAATGTGTTTCCCCAACACACACTTCAGAACCACGGTGTTTGGGGAAATTGGCATTGCAAATTCATGCAGGTCGGGTGTATTTTTCTTCCGACTGAAATGTGTTTCCCTAACACAGACTTTAAATCCAAGGAGCGTGGGGAAATTTGCATTGCAAATTCATGCAAGTCGGGGGCATTTTTGTTCCGGCTGAAATGTGTTTACCTATTACAGACTTCTAAACGAAGGTGTCTGGGGAACTCCGAATTGCAAATACATGCAAATCGGGGGCATTTTTGTTCCGAATGTGTTTGTCTAAAATAGACTTTAAAACCAAGACGTCATCATACCAAACGTAAAAGGACTGTCATTAAATTTACTTGCAACGAAGAACATAATCTATCACAATGCATGAATTGATCTCACATGGCATTATACAATCTTTTTACTCACAAAGCAAATATATTGAATTCAATTTGATTCGGAAATTGTTTCATTCAATAAAAAATTTGATCAATACAAACAAATGATTGCTAAGGTAAGGTAGTCCCACGTCAACCTTGCGGTTATATCATAGATATAACCCACTCATTTGTTTTTTGGCGCACAACCTTAACGCCTGCTTCGCCATAACGTCAGTTTAATGCATTGATGCATTCTCAAAGGCACCAACGAAGCTCTTATGATGACGGAAAACAAACAATGTTAACTGCTTGAAAAAAGACTGAAATATACCACACAGCTTGTACTCTGCTGTAACACCCATCGATCCGAATTCGCTGATGAGTCAAGAGCGACCGCCTTCACCATCAGCGGGGGGAGCTTGATTTTGGTTGCTGCCTGGGTAACGGAGTTTACATTTTCGACCGACGCTCCGAAATCGCCTACTTCTCTGTTGTTCGATGCGTTGTCACACTGGCGAAGGCTCGGTTCAGTGCGAGTGCTTTTCATTGCACCAACATCGCGTGCATCATTAGATGACGCTTGCCTCGAAATTTTATTGCTCCTGGCAATGCGTTCGTTTTTTTTGCAGGACTCGAGCCTGCCTTCCTCTTCTTCTTGCTCATCACACACTACGCGAAGCGTCCAATTTATGACGCGGAAAGAAAAACACACGTTACGAATAACGCGAAAAACGAACAGAAAAACCAAACGACGATATCCAAGTTGGATTAACACTGGTGGAGTCCAATCTTAGATCGAAGTGCAGCGAAAGCAAGGTGAACTGGATTGCTCAACAGTCCGATGTCGAATGAAAGTTTGCCTCAGCGAGATCCACTGTTTATACTCTAGGCAGGTATTCCCCTTCATTGTTCTACTTTTCCTTTGTTCACGGAGAATTTAAATCCTACGATTTCCCCTCCGTTGGTCGTCGATAAGTTGCTCGTTATTGAAAGCTCTGTTCGGGAAAGCACACAAATGGACAGAGCAAATATATGGGAAAATTGAAACGCTTAAAGTTTTCATGACTTTTAACCATTTACAAACCAGGGGATTCTAATGTATAGCATATTAAACAAATCTTAGGGAATTTCCGCTTCGTTTAGTATGTTAATCGCCAAAATCCGTTCGTTGTTAACGTTAACTTTATTTGATAAAAACGTGACCTGTTTTCTGATTTGGCACCCTTAATGAAAGACGTAGCTCTACGTCAAAAACATAACAAAAAGGAATGAGTTTCATATATCTTCTGGATTCATTGCTATATTTCTGCGAGCATATGGTTTCATCACTCAGACGTTTTGTTTTTATGGATTGATTTATCAAAAAAAGTTTTAAATCTATATATATATATATATATATATATATATATATATATATATATATATATATGATTATATATATATATATATATATATATATATATATATATATATATATATATATATATATATATATATATATATATATATATATATATATATATATATATATATATATATATATATATATATATATATATATATATAGTCAAGAGCATTCCCAATAAAGTAGTTGTTTTGAATTACTCATTTTCGTTCAATATGTGAAGACCCTTTTCGTGCCGTGTTAATATATTCAAAACAGTCATCTAGCATCCCTGGATATGAGTTCAATGATTACATTTGGTTGTGTTGTTTGGAAGAGGCCCATTTGAAAATCTGTAAAATCTTGCAATTACTGAATTGAATTTGATGGTTACATACATTGCTTATGCAATACTAGTTTAACCGTGAAACAATTTTTGAAGATAAAGGCGGAGAAGAAAAATACCGATGCTTTCAATCAACAAGGTGAACAAACACATCAAACAAACTAGACGATTCGACTGATTCATCGACGAGCGCGGCCGAACGGTCGTCGAGCCAGACGAGCTACTCGTCTGTTTTTAAGCCAGCGCTAAACGCCCACATTCCGTTTTGCCTGCCAAGATCGGGTCGATGAAATGTCAACAATCGACCTCAAATGCTGACACCTCCCACATTCCGTTTTGCATGCCAAGATCGGGTCGATGAAATGTCAACAATCGACCTCAAATGCTGCCACCTTGCAATCGAGTTATCGACCTTTCATATGCATTCATCGAACAACTTAACGCCACTTTTTCGCCAACATGTGCAAGGCGTCGACCTGCTTGCAGCGCTGCTTCCAGCACTGCTTGCTGCTTGTTTGTATTGGTTTGTTATTGAAAATGAAAAGGAAATACATTGATCGATTTTAATCATTTTATTGAAAAAAAATAATAAAAATCCATGTATAATAAAAATAAGGTATATAATGGAATCGGTGCATCCGGGTTGTCAGGATTGACGATTCAAATCCGACTGAGTACATTGATGAATACCTCCTTGCCTTTGATGACACAGATATGTGGCTGAGGAGGATTCTTCAATGTGCGTGAAGCACGGGATCTCCGATGGGGAAAATTGATCGAAATACTATCGATGGCCAGGTCCTGCTGCTGTTGCTGTTGATGCTGTTCCCCGGAATAGCAACCTGGACTTAAAGGATACTGCTGCGGGAAAGCTGATGCTGTTGGCTGGTGTGACAGAAGTAGAAATAAGCAATGTGGTGATGAGGGAAATCATCTTTCTCACTCGCCGATTGATTGAGTCGGATGTATTCATAGCTGAAACAAAATAAAATGATTAGTAAGTGAAAAGCAGAAATGAACTCCCTACTCACCAGTTGTATGATCCGGATAAAAATGCGAACATTAAAATATCATGCGATTACGTTCGCTTACCTCGCCTATTTTCATTCTACTATACAACGGAATCAGTGTATTCGGGTTCCTCCGGGTGGTAATTCAGCTGAGCAAGTTGATAAATACCTCCTTGTCGTTGAGTTTTCGTGTCTGAAGAGGATTTTTGAATGTGCGCGAAGCACAGAACCTCTAATGGGGAAAGTTCTTCGCAATACCATACCATGGTCAAATTCTGCTGCTGCTGCTGTTGATGCTGTCCCCCGGCATTGCCAACAGGGGTTGGAGGTTACTGCTGCAGGAAAACGGATGTTGTTGGCTGCTGTGATAGAAGTGGAAATCCGTACTGTGGTGATGGGAGAAATCATCTTTCCCACTTACCGATTGATGGAAGCAAACGAGTCGAATGTATTCATAGCTGATAAGACAAGATAAAATAATTAATAATTAAAAAGCCGAAATATATTTCATACAAGACGGGTCCATGGTACTAGGTGAGGCCGTTTCGTCACTAAGTTGGTTAGGGGAGCGGTATATGAAAACAGCACGGAAGAAAGTAGAAGGGGAATTACTTGATTGTAGCGTGAAAGAGACAGACTGATCACGAGCGAGCTTCGGCAATAGCGTATTGTGTTTTGTTTACAAACAAAACACAGTAGACTTCCAAGATGGCTGAAGAGTGGTTTTAGCAAGTTGGCCCACCTTAGTATATACTTCTAGGCGCCTTGATTTCATACTCACCAGTTGTATGATCCATTTGGTTTTGTTTGAGATGACAGTTTAGCGGAGTGGAAAAAAGAACCACCAGTGATGCCATTTGGTTTGTTTAATTATTCAGTATTTTCGACTAACGAACTATCCGCGTTGGCGATATTGGGGAATAGGCATGACAGTATGGATTTGCAGAAGGAATGAATACACTTTTAAAATGAAAATTATGAATGAACATGATTTTTCCTTAATCAAATTAGTACTCTATGTAAATGAAAATCACCATTGCCTGCAAGTGGTGAAAAAACGTCACCGCTACACGATTCGTCCGAATATATCTTCGACAGATTGGTTTGTTTACAAGTTTTAGATGAGGGAACTATGAAATTGATTCATAAAATTCAAAATATTCGGCAAAATATTGCAGTTTAATAATGTTGATTTCAAGCATTTTTAATTTACAGCCCGATATCAGTACAATTGCTACGGCAGCAATTTCAATACTCGCATCGTCATCAAGTTTCCTAACGTTTTTGATGGTAAATAAAAACAATAAACATTCGATCCAAATACTCGCCGATTGTTTGGACCGATTGCATTGAATCGAACATTCACTTCACCGTGTAGCAGCACATTCGTCACAACATTTGTCGATTCATCGAGTCAAATGTTTGAGTCCAACATTCGAGTAAAACGTTGGACGAATCGTGTAGCGCCCGCATTAAGGCAAGGCGCAAATTGAGAAGCGTATAGCGCTCGTAAACGAACACGAGACTACCAACACGACTCATACGTGCCACAAACGTAGCGTGGTGGAGCGCATATTCAGTCGCAGTTTGGTGTAAATAACGTGCCACTCGCATACAACGTCTGATTCACACAGATTTGCGCGATATATTTATTTACTAACACAATCACCCGACCGGTACGACCAGCACGAAAAACTGTGGTTCAGCCACAGTGTCATGCGAGTCGTGTCTCACGAGCGCTCCACACTCTCGCGTCATCTGGCCAATTTGCGACGTTCTATCTGTTTTCATTAGTCACAAAAACAGGCGCTATATCGCGGCAGGTTACTCGCGCTATACGCGTCTCAATTTGCGCCTGGCCTAAGTGCGATTCACATACAACATACACGTCACGTTCACGTCCCGTCACGATACGTCAATGATTCTCCCCAAAAGGGGCTATGGTACTAGGTGAGGCCGTTTCGTCACTAAGTTGGTTAGGGGAGCGATATATGAAAACAGTACGGAAGAAAGCAGAAGGGGAATTATTTGCTTGTAGTGTGAAAGAGACAGACTGATCACGAGCGAGCTTCGGCACCAGCGTATTGTGTTTTGTTTACAAACAAAACACAGTAGACTTCCAAGATGGCTGAAAAGTGGTTTTTGCAAGTTGACCCACCTTAGGATATACTTCTAGGCGCCTTGGATTCTACCATGCAATTCTCATGAAAACACCCACATTCCGTTTTGCCTGCCAAGATCGGGTCGATGAAATGTCAACAATCGACCTCAAATGCTGCCACCTTGCAATCGAGTTATCGACTTTTCATATGCATTCATCGAACAACTTGACGCCACTTTTTCGCCAACATGTGCAAGGCGTCGACCTGCTTGCAGCGCTGCTTCCAGCACTGCTTGCTGCTTGTTTGTATTGGTTTGTTATTGAAAATGAAAAGGAAATACATTGATCGATTTTAAACATTTTATTGAAAAAAAAATAATAAAAATCCATGTATAATAAAAATAAGGTATATAATGGAATCGGTGCATCCGGGTTGTCTGGATTGACGATTCAAATCCGACTGAGTACATTGATGAATACCTCCTTGCCCTTGATGACACAGATATGTGGCTGAGGAGGATTCTTCAATGTGCGTGAAGCACGGGATCTCCGATGGGGAAAATTGCTCGAAATACTATCGATGGCCAGGTCCTGCTGCGGTTGCTGTTGATGGTGTTCCCCGGAATAGCACCCTGGACTTAAAGGATACTGCTGCGGGAAAGCTGATGCTGTTGGCTGGTGTGACAGAAGTGGAAATAAGCAATGTGGTGATGAAGGAAATAATCTTTCTCATTCGCCGATTGATTGAGTCGGATGTATTCATAGCTGAAACAAAATAAAATGATTAGTAAGTGAAAAGCAGAAATGAATTCCCTACTCACCAGTTGTATGATCCGGATAAAAATGCGAACATTAAAATATCATGCGAATACGTTCGCTTACCTCGCCTATTTTCATTCTACTATACAACGGAATCAGTGCATTCGGGTTCCTCCGGGGTGGTAATTCAGCTGAGCAAGTTGATAAATACCTCCTTGTCGTTGAGTTTTCGTGTCTGAAGAGGATTTTTGAATGTGCGCGAAGCACGGAACCTCTAATGGGGAAAGTTCTTCGCAATACCATACCATGGTCAAATTCTGCTGCTGCTGCTGTTGATGCTGTCCCCCGGCATTGCCAACAGGGGTTGGAGGTTACTGATGCAGGACGGATGTTGTTGGCTGCTGTGATAGAAGTGGAAATCCGCACTGTGGTGATGGGAGAAATCATCTTTCTCACTTACCGATTGATGGAAGCAAACGAGTCGAATGTATTCATAGCTGATAAGACAAGATAAAATAATTAATAATTAAAAATCCGAAATATATTTAATACTCACCAGTTGTATGATCCATTTGTTTTTGTTTGAGATGACAGTTTAGCGGAGTGGAAAAAAGAACCACCAGTGATGCCATTTGGTTTGTTTAATTATTCAGTATTTTCGACTAACGAACTACGATATTGGGGAATAGGTATGACAGTATGGATTTGCAGAAGGAATGAATACACTTTTAAAATGAAAATTATGAATGAACATGATTTTTCCTTAATCAAATTAGTACTCTATGTAAGTGAAAATCACTATTGCCCGCAAGTGGTGAAAAAACGTCTTAAACAAATATGTTTTGAGATAATTTTATATTATAATGACAAGTTTTTTTGAGAATATCTGAACGTCTATAGAAAATAATTCAAATTAGGGTCATGACAACGTACTTTAAGTAGAAAAAATTATGCCAAGAAAAAAATTTCATACAAATTTTAGCAAATATAAACTGATTCGGGCCGACTAATATGATAGAGAATAGTTTGCCTCATACAAACTAATGTCGTATCCAGATGTCGATACCTAATCGTTGTCATCGTGAATAGGTAACAGCGTTACGGTCGTTGTTAGGTCTATATTTTTTTCGTCGATTGGATTGTGGGCATTCACATGCACCAGCAACGTAACGACCCGTCAGCATACCCACAATCCAATCGACGAAAAAAACATCGACCTAACAACGACCGTAACGCTGTTACCTATTCACGATGACGACGATTAGGTATCGACATCTGGATACGGCATTAGTTTGTATGAGGCAAACTATTCTCTATCATATTAGTCAGCCCGAATCAGTTTATATTTGCTGAAATTTGTATGAAATTTTTTTCTTGGCATAATTTTTTCTACTTAAAGTACGTTGTCATGACCCTAATTTGAATTATTTTCTATAGACGTTCAGATATTCTCAAAAAAAACTTGTCATTATAATATAAAATTATCTCAAAACATATTTTTCTATGACGTTTTTTTACCACTTGCAGGCAATGGTGATTTTCACTTACATAGAGTACTAATTTGAATAAGTAAAAATCATGTTCATTCATAATTTTCATTTTAAAAGTGTATTCATTCCTTCTGCAAATTCATACTGTCATGCCTATTCCCCAATATCGTCAACGCGGATAGTTCGTTAGTCGAAAATACTGAATAATTAAACAAACCAAATGGCATCACTGGTGGTTCTTTTTTCCACTCCGCTAAACTGTCATCTCAAACAAAAACAAATGGATCATACAACTGGTGAGTATCTAAGACAAGACCAGACAACTGGCTTCTTACTCTTCTTCGTCGTCCAAAAACGAAGCCATGACATGAAGATGCCAGAGCTGCCAAATATTATAAAATATCGGATTTTTCAAATTTCTATTTTAATGAATCGTAACATTTGGTTGGTGCGAATTCAATGATTATTGCATATTTTCAAATAGACAATCTCAAAAATATGCTTTAAAAGGATAAAATAAGTCTTTTAAATACCCATATCTATAATATAATCGTTTCCAAAACAAATTTGGGATTTTTTTTTAGCAAATAAATCTAATCTGACAACCGTTACAGCGTTATGCAGATTCTCATTGTCTGAACCAAAACATTCTATCTTATTATATGAGCAGGAATACAACCAAAACAACGTTAGGAAGCCATTTTATTCATACAAAACGTAATTCAAAAATAAAAATGAAGTGTAAAGCCTTAAATTGTGAGCGAAGGACGGATACTCATCCTGAGTATAAATTTTATCGGTTCCCTCAAGACAAAAATATTCGGAAAGAATGGATTCGATTTTGCGTGAACAGTGAATTAGAAGTTCCATTCTTTGAAATCAAATCAAGCACAAGAATATGTAGCGTAAGTATTAAAAACCAATTCTAAAACATATCCTAATACTAGTATATATACAGGCTCATTTTGTTGATGGGAAATACAATGAAAATGGAGTTACGAAAATTCCGACCTTAGCTGCATCCGCGAATGAGGAATGGGAAGAGATACAAAGTATTGAGAACAATTATGATTTGGTTGACGTATATGAAGGAGATAAACAACTACAGGAAAAAATATTTCGTTTGAAACATCAAATTTCCAAGCTGAAAAGGTAGTGTGTCAAAAAATATGTTATTTTCTAATATTTTATATTGATGTAACCGTTAATAGAATTGTAAAACAATGGAAGAAAAAATGCGGATATCTGACCTCGAGAATTCGTGGAAAACAACCCTTGAAGAAGCTTTTCAGAGAAGATCAAATTAAGCTATTAACAGGAGAGGTTAAAAAAGTGAAACGTTGGTCCAATGAAACGATTACGGAAAATTTACAAATTCGGTTTGCATGTCAAGGTGGATACGACAAGCTTATTCAAAAAGGCTTCCCGTTCCCATCCACGAGGACTCTACTACGCCAAATTGAAGGAGTTCGTTTCAGTCCTGGTATGTAATTATAATCATATGTCTCATCGCATGTTAATATATGAAATGATATTTTGTAGGTATTCTTGAAGATATATTCGAGCTGCTACAACATAAAGTCTCCACAATGTCGGTTGAAGAAAAGGACTGCGGATTGGTTCTAGACGAAATGAGCATAGACGAGGCAAATGAGTTTTGCCAAAATACGAAGCAGTTTGTTGGAACAACAACGCTTCCTATGTCCCAAACTTTAGCCTGTAAAGCTTTGGTATTCATGCTAGTTGGAATCGCAGCGCGCTGGAAACAGGTGGTTGCTTTCGAGTACACCGGCAACTCTATACAAAAAGAGTTTTTGAAGAATGCTGTATTGTCTGCAGTTTCAAGAGCAGAGGGAATCAGTTTGCGTGTTCATTTTATAACAACAGATTCCGGGTCCGAAAACCAGCGCATGTGGAAGGATTTGGGGATCGATATTCGTCGCAAAAATGAGACATTAAATGCTGCGATACCTCTTCCAAACGCTGAGAACAGAATGCTAGAGATCATACCCGATCCCGTACACGTATTTAAAAATACAGTACATGGCTGGTTGAACAATGTCTACCTGAAAGTTCCGGATTGGTATGTTCGTGAAAAAAAGCTAACATCCAATATTGTTCATCGAGACCATTTAACCACAATCGTGAACTCCGAAATAAACAACACGTTGCGGCTTTGTCACAGACTAACGGCCTCGGATGTGTGCTTTGACAACAGAACATCTTCAATAGATAAAATGAAAGTATGCAACGCAACAAAATATTGCAACAGGACGGTGGCTGCAGCATTGAAGTGTCATGCGGAAATACGAGAATTACCGGAGCTTCTTACTACCGCATGCTTCATAGAAGACTTTGCTCGATGGTTCGAGCTTATCAATAATAGGGCAGAAGAAAAAGTATTTTGTTTGAATGATCCTATGAAATATGACGAGGATATCGCTCATCTGAAGACCATGGTGCGGTTAATGTATGATCTCCAAGTAGGACACGGACATTGGAAACCATGGCAAACAAGTGTAATCGTTTCCACGAATGCAATTGTGAGGTTGACAGATCGGCTTTTGCATGAAGGACACCCACAAATATTTACATCGCGGTTCGTCCAAGATTGTCTGGAGAGTCTTTTCTCATTGATTCGTGCAAAGCAACGACGCCCAACTCTATTGCAATTCAGCAATAACTTGAAAATTGTGACTCTTTCGCAATACATGACCGTAGTACCGAATGCTTCGTATACAGCCGATACACAACAACATCTTATTGGATTGATAGATTTGCTATCAAAGCGGCGTGAAGAATGTTCAGCCCAGAAATTGATGGACAATGAAGCAGCATCGACATCATATCGAATTTCAGCTTCATCTAATTCTAGTGATAATGTGGATGATATGAATATTGAATTCGACTATGAGTACACCGTCGATGAAGCGAAAACTTTTCTCGACAGAACAGAACAAAATTCGTTATTCTATATAGCTGGTTTCATCATCAAAAAAATTATTCAGCGGGAAAGAACATGTCAGCAGTGTAACAAGAGATTGGTAGTCAGCAAAACACAACCTAAATTGTATCAACCGTCTCTTTTTTCATATTTGCGAGCTACAGCTTCTAACTCTCCCATCTGCATAGTGAATGATGAGACTTTTAATTTCTTCTTAGCAATGGAAATTCTATTCCGAAATATGAAATCGCATTTGGAACCTAACGAAGCTGATTTGCCGAAGAAAATGGCAGGAGAAATGTATGTTTTGCCATCCACTTTATTCCATTGTGAAAAAACAAGGAATGACATTATAAAAAAATTTATATCTTTTCGTTTAAAAAGCGGAGAAAACAAAAAAACAAGGAAACGAAAATTTGATAGCAGGAGCATGGCATGGTAGAAATAAAATATATTAGTATCAGAAACCAAATAGATTATTATTAAACTAAACTTATGTCCATTTCCATTTTAGTGTTGTCCGAAAACTCATTTTTTCCACTTTTTCCCAAAAATGACTTTTTCAAAAAATCATAACTTTTGAACCTCTGAACCGATTCAGATGATCAATAAATCTAATTGAAGCCAATGAGGTAGATTTTTAATAGAAAAAATATTGAAAAAAGTATTGAACTTGGAAAGAGGGTTCTAGAGAGGTGTTTTTTTCGTTTTAGAGTCATTATTTTGTAAATTTAACATGTTTTAAGTCTTCGTTCAATATTCTTATGTGACTAGACTAGACCTATGCGACTAGAATCCTATCTTTCCGGTAAGTGTGATATTTTTTCAAAAAAGATTGGCTTATTGGCTTCAATTTAATATGTCGATCATCTCAATCAGTTCAGTAGTTCAAATGTAATAAATTTTTGCAAAAAATTATTTTTGGATAAGAGTGGAAAAATGATTTTACGGACGACCGGTTAACTTTGAAAAGTCACTCAAAAACACAAAAAAGCCTATCTGATATCGAGATATGTTATGTAATAAATCCTCAGCTTTCAAGAAAAAACATAAAATATAAAAACATAAAAACAAAAAACATAAAAATAACAAAAAACAACTACAATCAATAGTTACGAAAACAAAATTCGATTTCTTGGCAAGCCTAATATTTTTCCAAAAAAGATTAATTGGCTTCAATTTGATATATCGATCATCTAAATCGGTTCAGTGATTCAAAAGTTATGAATTTTTAAAAAAGGCACTTTTAGGAAAAAGTTGAAAAAAATGATTTTTCGGACCACCCTAAAATAAGAAAAGGTCACCCTAACGAAAAAATAAAAAATACGGGTCTAATATTTTGCAATAAAGAAAGAAACTACCACTTTTCATGGAAATCTGAGGAGCACTATATCGGTTTGACATGAAATGGATGTATATATATATATATATATATATATATATATATATAAATTTTTCAATTCAATCAAAATATAGTAACAAAATAATTAGGTAAAACGTGTATACAATTCCTTAACATTTCCTCTAAACTAAGTATCGTAATATCAATTAAATTCATTTTTTTTTTCTAAATTCAATACAAACCCAACGTAATTTATTTTTATTGGCAACACTGGAAAAATCGACTTTGTTTACAAAATTTATCGAAATCGACCAATCAGAAATCAGAACGACTGACAGAAATTTGGTCCGTATCTGACAGAAATTTGGTCCGTAAAAGACCCCCTATTGTCTGACCTTATCTTAGGTGAGTATGAAATATATTTCGGCTTTTTAATTATTAATTATTTTATCTTGTCTTATCAGCTATGAATACATTCGACTCGTTTGCTTCCATCAATCAGTAAATGAGAAAGATGATTTCTCCCATCACCACAGTGCGGATTTCCACTTCTATTACAGCAGCCAACAACATCCGTTTTTCTGCAGCAGTAACCTCCAACCCCTGTTGGCAATGCCGGGGGACATCATCAACAGCAGCAGCAGCAGAATTTGACCATGGTATGGTATTGCGAAGAACTTTCCCCATTAGAGGTTCCGTGCTTCGCGCACATTCAAAAATCCTCTTCAGACACGAAAACTCAACGACAAGGAGGTATTTATCAACTTGCTCAGCTGAATTACCACCCCGGAGGAACCCGAATGCACTGATTCCGTTGTATAGTAGAATGAAAATAGGCGAGGTAAGCGAACGTAATCGCATGATATTTTAATGTTCGCATTTTTATCCGGATCATACAACTGGTGAGTAGGGAATTCATTTCTGCTTTTCACTTACTAATCATTTTATTTTGTTTCAGCTATGAATACATCCGACTCAATCAATCGGCGAATGAGAAAGATGATTTCCCTCATCACCACATTGCTTATTTCCACTTCTGTCACACCAGCCAACAGCATCAGCTTTCCCGCAGCAGTATCCTTTAAGTCCAGGGTGCTATTCCGGGGAACAGCATCAACAGCAACAGCAGCAGAACCTGGCCATCGATAGTATTTCGAGCAATTTTTCCCATCGGAGACCCCGTGCTTCACGCACATTGAAGAATCCTCCTCAGCCACATATCTGTGTCATCAAAGGCAAGGAGGTATTCATCAATGTACTCAGTCGGATTTGAATCGTCAATCCAGACAACCCGGATGCACCGATTCCATTATATACCTTATTTTTATTATACATGGATTTTTATAATTTTTTTTTTCAATAAAATGATTAAAATCGATCAATGTATTTCCTTTTCATTTCCAATAACAAACTAATACAAACAAGCAGCAAGCAGTGCTGGAAGCAGCACTGCAAGCAGGTCGACGCCTTGCACATGTTGGCGAAAAAGTGGCGTCAAGTTGTTCGATGAATGCATATCTAAGGTCGATAACTCGATTGCAAGGTGGCAGCATTTGAGGTCGATTGTTGACATTTCATCGACCCGATCTTGGCAGGCAAAACGGAATGTGGGTACGTTCAACGAAAACGACCGGCTGGGTTTGTAGAAAAGAATAATTGACGGAGACGGACGGCTCGTTTGGTTTTTGTCTGAGCTTTGTGTCTCGGCTTTTGTTTTGATTTGGTTGTACAGTAATTTACATCTACATCGACATTAAGCTAATTGAACAGATCTGTGATGCAACACGTTTAATTAGACATTTTTACCTCTAGTTGGACATTTTTGTGAACATTGAGTTTGGGGCCCAAATTATGACCCTACATTGAAAGTCGCCACCAGTCGCAAATGTCCAATTACTGGTCAAAACCGACTCCAATGCGACACTGAGTGGTGCCTCAGCATATCGCTTTATAAGTAACTTACTGTACTTTTTATGCCAACATATCTCTTAGCTCCAAATTTCGGAGTGAAAATCATTCGCGACTAGTTGAAAGAATTATTCTATTTATTATTATTGTTGCATAAGGGTCGGACTACGGGGTTTAAGCATTTAAATAATTGAATTCAATGATTCTCATTGAATTTTTCAAAATAGAACTGATTCTAGGCATGCTGATTTGAAAGAGGGCATTGCAATTTAAAATTGTTGTAGGTGGCGACACCATGAATAAAATTAAATAAATCATTCGTTTGGCATTTGACGTGACGGTGCTGGTGGAAGCATTGACTGCATGTGTGAATTGGTGGAGACGTTGACGGAACGTAGACGTTCTTCTCCGTAACGTGCTATGTGAATCGCACATAATTGACGGAGACGGACGGCTCGTTTGGTTTTAGTCTGAGCTTTGTGTCTTGGCTTTTGTTTTAATTTGGTTGTACAGTAATTTACATCTACATCGACATTAAGCTAATTAACAGATCTGTGATGCAACACGTTTAATTAGACATTTTTACCTCTAGTTGGACATTTTTGTGAACATTGAGTTTGGGGCCCAAATTATGACCCTACATTGAAAGTCGCCACCAGTCGCAAATGTCCAATTACTGGTCAAAACCGACTCCAATGCGACACTGAGTGGTGCCTCAGCATATCGCTTTATAAGTAACTTACTGTACTTTTTATGCCAACATATCTCTTAGCTCCAAATTTCGGAGTGAAAATCATTCGCGACTAGTTGAAAGAATTATTCTATTTATTATTATTGTTGCATAAGGGTCGGACTACGGGGTTTAAGCATTTAAATAATTGAATTCAATGATTCTCATTGAATTTTTCAAAATAGAACTGATTCTAGGCATGCTGATTTGAAAGAGGGCATTGCAATTTAAAATTGTTGTAGGTGGCGACACCATGAATAAAATTAAATAAATCATTCGTTTGGCATTTGACGTGACGGTGCTGGTGGAAGCATTGACTGCATGTGTGAATTGGTGGAGACGTTGACGGAACGTAGACGTTCTTCTCCGTAACGTGCTATGTGAATCGCACATAATTGACGGAGACGGACGGCTCGTTTGGTTTTTGTCTGGGCTTTGTGTCTCGGCTTTTGTTTTGATTTGGTTGTACAGTAATTTACATCTACATCGACATTAAGCTAATTGAACAGATCTGTGATGCAACACGTTTAATTAGACATTTTTACCTCTAGTTGGACATTTTTGTAAACATTGAGTTCGGGGCCCAAATTATGGCCCCACATTGAAAGTCGCCACCAGTCGCAAATGTCCAATTACTGGTCAAAACCGACTCCAATGCGACACTGAGTGGTGCCTCAACATATCGCTTTATAAGTAACTTACTGTACTTTTTATGCCAACATATCTCTTAAGGCCCATTTATACGTTGCTAGTAGCTGGCTTCACAATGAGCAGCTACTGACCCGGTGAACTCGCTTGACAAATGGTTGACTCGCCTTGTCCGTTCACACAATGTGAGCTGCTGGCAAGAAACTAGATACTACGGCACAGGTTTTCCAGAGATGCCAGGCGGTTTTTCAAATGTCCATCAAATCGTCAGAAACAGCAATCAGATCCGAATTTGTCAGATGATTGATCCGAAATCGACTTCTTTATTGGCAGTTTTCGTCTTAGATTTTCAGTTGAATTTATCATTACACAATTTTATCGCTAAACATACACTGGCCGTGTTTAAAAATACTTTGTGCTGAATTTCTTTGAACTGAAGGTACTATCCGGAAAAAGCAGAAAGAAAAAAGGATTCGGTCCAGGAATTGGATGCAAAAAAAAGGAGCAACAAATACAATATTGAAGTAACTCTACGATGATGATCCCCGAGAGTACAGAGCAGTGTTGAGAATAACACCTGAAAAAGTGAAAAAACTGTTGGATTTAATTGCTCCACAAATACAACGCAAGATACACTCATGAGGGATGCTATACCTACATAAGTGAAACTAGAAATGTTGTACCTTTCTTCTGGAATATCGTTCAGATTATTGTCGATATTTTTTTAGAATCTCGAAAGCATCCATAGCTAAAATAATTCCGAAAGTATGTAGTGCTACAAATGGCAGTCTAAAAGATTTTTCAAATTTTGAATTATTTCGCCTTGACAGCAGCTTCGTGTACCAATTTGTGAAATGAAAATGATAGTAGATTTGCAGGAGGAATAAATACGCCTCAAAAACTAAAATAATGAATGAAAATCTACTTTTTTAAATGGAATATGTATTCTGTTTTTTAGAACAATACTTTTTTTGGAAGTTGTGAGTGAATTTCGAATGAAAATTGTGCCCGATAATGATTTTATATTTAGAATCCCAAGAAAACTATCTCAAAAAGAAAACGTGCCCCACCAGCGTGCAAAACAAAATAAAATGAGTAAAAAAACTTTTTAAGTTAAACGGTTTATTTGTGATTAAACATAATAATGTACTAAAAGCTAGAGAAAATAATTAGGCAAGTTGCAGTTAGTAGTTATCACACCTCTCCTTCATTAGTCTAGGGCATTGATAAGACTAAAATAAAATAGTGGGACATATGATGAAATCACTAATTGTGGATAATGAAAATGAATGGATTTTATAATTTAAAAAGTTTTTGTTTACTCATTTTATTTTCTAGTTTTTAGTACATTATCTGTTTCATTAGAATATTTCTCTACAATAAAGGCATTGTACTGTATTCTATCAGTCAAAAAATTTCATTTGATACCGATATTGAGTAGATTGCAGAAAATACATAGTGTGTTCTCCAAGTCAAGTTCGTTGGTTTGATACACATATCTCAATCAACCTTTTTTTTGAGATGATATGGAATCAGCGATTTTGAGCGGAGGCCAAATTGGATTTTTCAAGATAAGCAGTTTTAAAATGACAGCAGTTCCTATCCGGTCAGTTCCTATTGGTCAAATTTCTATTACTGTGGGACAATCCTACAGACATACATACATACATACGAACAGTTCAAGCTAAATAAAACCGTTTAATAAAGTATATTGCTATTTTGTGATTGCGGCCATCTTGGATTTTAATTTTTCATGATCTACTGTGATCTACTATTCAAGCCCTTTCATTTGATACCCATATTAATGGTGTTTTGACATAATATGTAGTCCGCCATTTGGTAGAATTTTGATGGATTTGCATTTTTCACAAATAACCGTGTTCTGCTAGTCAATCCCTTTCATTTGATACCCATTGTTACGGGGGTTTCGGAGGTTCTATTCAGCACGCGTTTTTATCAATGTATAGCGAGCTCAAAGCTGTATTTATTAAGAGAAACAATAATTAAACAAGAACTTTACATTATTAGGTTTTACCTACATTTGATCTCCTCGTTTTAAATTCAAAGCACGACAGGATGATTCAATTATTTAACAATTTGGGAATTCAACTTTATTTTGGGTTCTATCTCTACTCCTTTTTTGTGATTAGCAAAGAATGTGTGGTACGAGAGAAGTTTTCAGAATGACAGTGATGACAGCTAGCTGTCAATGATTGTCTGGGTGCGTCATGGAGTGGCACCGTCCGGATGCGCAGGTTCAGATCAAGTCATCAGTGGCGTAGTTTGCTTCCCCCCAACACCCATATTAATGAAGTTTTGGGAAACTATGTAGTCCGCCATTTAGTAGTGGCAGCCATCTTGGATTTGCATTTTTCTTAAATAACTGTATTCTGCTAGTCAAGCCCTTTCATTTGATACCCATATTGATGGGGTTTTGGAAAACCCACATTGATGAGGTTTTGAGGAAGAAAGGGATCCGCCATTTTGTAGCGGCCTCTATCTTGGATTTACAAGATAATGAAATACGCAGTTTTGTAATGACTACAGAGATAAAGGTGTGTTCCAAATTTCAGATCAATCGGTCAACAAGAAGGGGGTCAAATTTCTACTAATGTGGGACATGTTACAAACATACAAACAGATTACAGGGCAAGCTAAATAAAACCGTTTAATAACAACGATTCCGCTTAGAAACTATGAGGGTTTTATTTGTTTTTTCAATAAATTTCAAGTCTATAATAATCTTCGCATATTTTCAAATATCTTAAAAATAGAGACATGTAAAGACAATGTAAAGATTTGGCATCCCTGATTCGAGCGCTAAATTCTGTTTTTGACGTTTTGAGGGATGCGAGTGCGAGTAAATTCAAAAAACTTTGAAGTAGCTCGCACGCCGGATTACACATGACACTAACTGGCATGATGTGTTCACATGGTGCGAGTAGCTGCACTGCAGTAACTGACCAGACCGACTCGTATGCTTACTCGCACCGTCTGAACCCGGCTTTAGCTCCAAATTTCGGAGTGAAAATCATTCGCGACTAGTTGAAAGAAGTATTCTATTTATTATTATTGTTGCATAAGGGTCGGCCTATGGGGTTTAAGCATTTAAATAATTGAATTCGATGATTTTCAAAATTTAGAACCGATTCTAGGCATGCTGATTTGAAAGAGGGCATTGCAATTTAAAATTGTTGTAGGTGGCGACACCATGAATAAAATTAAATAAATCATTCGTTTGGTATTTTAGTCCGCAAAAATACCATAGTTAACTGGCAACGCAAATGGAACGAAGATGAATTGGGCCGGTGGCTCCACTCTATTATCCCTAAGGTTAGCCTCAAACCATGGTTCAAAAGTCTGGACTTGAGTCGGGACTTTATTCGCACCTTCTCCCGACTCATGTCCAATCACTGTTCGTTAGATGCGCTACTCTTTCGTATTAATCTTGCCGACAACAATCTTTGTGTTTGTGGCCAAGGTTACCACGACATCGAGCACGTTGTTTGGTCGTGCGAGCTGTATCTTGTCGCCAGATCGAATTTAGTAGTCACCCTTCGGGCCCGAGGAAGGCAGCCCATGATGCCGGTGAGAGACGTGTTGGCTCGGTTAGACCTTGATTACATGTCCCAAATATATGTATTCCTTAAAGCTATCGATCTTCGTGTGTGAATGTCCTTATACCTTTAGTATTTCCTTTTCCTTTTCCTTTGTGAGAGATCGGATCCCTTCTTAATAATAAGATGAAATGTAAATACATATTAGATATAAGATAGGTTTAAGAATTGAGTGTGATGAGTGTGATTGAGAGTGTGAGTGTGATCATTGTCAACATATCCTCATATCCCCTCCTTTTCCTGAAGAAAATATGTCACCCTTCTAAACTCGAGTTGACCGCGAGTAATCGGTTTCCTATATTATTAGCATTAGAATTAAGGAAAAATGTATATATACTAGTAACAATACAGTAAGGAGTTCGGCTCCTTTAAACCTATGTAACTGAGCCTGTAAAAATAAACGATTTAAATAAAAAATAAAAATATTCGTTTGGCATTTGACGTGACGGTGCTGGTGGAAGCCAAGGCGCGTAGAAGTATATCCTAAGGTGGGCCAACTTGCTAAAACCTCTCTTCAGCCATCTTGGAAGTCTACTGTGTTTTGTTTGTAAACAAAACACAATACGCTTGTGCCCAAGCTCGCTCGTGATCAGTCTGTTTCTTTCACACTTCAAGGAAAAAATTCCCCTTCTGCTTTCTTCCGTACTGTTTTCATATACCGCTCCCCTAACCAACTTAGTGACGAAACGGCCTCACCTAGTACCATAGACCCGTCTTGGGTGGAAGCATTGACTGCATGTGTGAATTGATGGAGACGTTGACGGAACATAGACTTTCTTCTCCGTAACGTGCTATGTGAATCGCACATTAGTCGTGCTCGGCCTCTGGAAAATGAAAACAAACAAGACGAGCACTCGTCTGCTCGTCTCGTTTTCTGGAATAGGCCCCATAAATTACCAGTGGAACTATTGCTTTGTTTGCTAAATTGAGTGGGCACACAAGAATATATTGGAATTCGCTGCGGCAGATTGCTGCGATTAACTGGTGCTAAATCCAATGGGACATCTTGATAGTTCGCCTCCCTACTCTTGCATGGTAAGTCACGCAGCGCACGCGACAAATCCTCTATGAAGGACAATGACAGATACAGAGCTGAAAAAAAAAGTTAGATTCCTATACTCTTTTTAAGGAGTGGAAGCAACGATACTCGCGAATGATGCACTCGCTACGACAATTGTGTTTCGAGTACAATCTCCTGATAATGGTAAAACCAGAGATCATTTTCTCATACTGCGCTACGTCAGTAGTGCGGCAGCCAACACGAATATCAAAATATTTTTGTCTTCATCCAGCTCTTCATTGAAGATAACCCAACCGGTTCTGGAAATATACCATATTCAGAGTATTTATAAACATGAATTGATCCAAAAAATATACCCAATGACATCTGTAAACCTTTATTGAGACCGGGATTACACTCCATAGTGATAATGCAGCTGAAAGGATTTAATTTGATAATCTATATCTTCGAACTTATGTGAAAAAAACAACAGAATAGACAGAAAATATGAAAAGGATGCATTCAAAAAAGGGCCTATCTTTTTATTCGATCCAATTGAAGTTACATCGTTTTGCATCAAATGGTTCTATCTAAAAAGTTAAGCATTATCAGTTAGGCCGTTTTTTCGAAATGATTTTTCGGTTTTTTTTTATGTATTCTTAGTAGTTTTTGTTAATTGTATGGATAGATGGTTGAGTTCTCAATCAAAAACTGGAATGAAAAGTTTGTTTACATTTTCGAGTTAGACCCTTTTGACATGTTGCTCTAGAATTACTTCCTGAAAATCCTTCCTGAATTTTCACATGGATGCGGTGGGCAATTGGCGGTCTAACGTACAAATCTACACCTAGGCGGCGCTGCGGTGAAAGTGATGATGGTTTTAAATTTTGCCATGTGAGCTTAAGGAAGGTTTGTAGTTCTCTCCATAAATTACAATGTTATAATCATAAAAGATTATTTGATTGCGATGAGTTTGTAAGAAATTTAACTCTACGCAATTTTATATATAACATGTTATTTATTTACCTCTTTCAGTAGTGAAAACTATAAAAATGTTGACAATGGTTGAATTAAGGAAGGAAATTCGAGAGCACAATCAAACACAAGTAGAAAAATGCACGATTCCTGCATGTGAGAACTACCTTGGAAAGCCCGGAAGTAAAATATACGTGATTTGTTTTTGAGTTTAGCTTTTTCCGGTCAGCCATCGCGACTGAAAGTGAACACATTTCACTGCATCATGGGCAAAATCATGAAATCCGGTAAGATGGTACTCGTCCTCGGTGGACGGTACGCCGGTCGCAAGGCCATAATCCTTAAGACGTTCGATGACGGAACTACGGATAAGCAGTTTGGGCATGCCCTCGTTGCTGGTATTGACCGTTACCCTCGCCGAGTGACCCGTCAGATGAGCAAGGCCCGTCTTCACAAGCGGTCAAAGATAAAGCCATTCATTAAGATGTTGAATTACAACCACCTGATGCCCACACGTTACAGCAGGAAGAATGAGTATGGAAAAGAATACTTGTAATAAAGAAAAAAAACAGGAAAACAAGTGGAAAAAAAATTTTAAATTGGTTCTCAAATGGGGATCAACATAAGGTAGGAGCCTGCCTGTTGGTCTGAAATGTTCCTATCTCACGCCTCCACGAAGATCATATGACGACATTTTTAGATCGGGCGTGAACTGGAAACACACACCTGGTCTTGGCTCCGAGAACGGGTGTCGAAAGTGGCTAAGTGAGGGGGTGCGAGCGAGTCAGAGCGCTATATCTCTCCCGGGGAAGGCCTCCCGGGTCATGGAGGCCTTGCCAACCCGCTGTCTCCCGGGCAAAGGAGATACACCCAATAAAATGGAGCTACGATCACGAAGAGTAATAAGAATGCGGTCACCCGAGGAGGGTCCCCGAACTGGAGCTGGTCCTGGAACTGGAGCGGGCGTAAGAGCGAGCGGCCAGCGGCTGGAGGGCGAGGTGCAAGAGCGGGCCACCAGCCGGGTTCAACCCGAAGAGCTACCGCCACACGGAAACAGCAGCCATCGACATCACCCAAGAAACGCTGTGCCTACGAGACGTGTTGCGACTGCCAGACGACAGTCGTCCACACTTGTGGGTACCACTAGGCGCCGGATCATGTGGACACACGAAATGAATGAATTCGTGATCCGCGCCTATTACATCTGCACTGCTTTGGAGACGGACATGAGCGGTCGCCCTCGAATACTAACAATGTTCGAGGAAGCGTATCCAGAGTTCGTCGGGAGGCTTGATCAGAACGCGATGAACGCGAGGCGTAGAGCGATAGTACGCAACAACATGCTCTCCCAAACCCAAATCGACGAGATCAAGCAGCAGGTGCAGAGAGAAATAAGCTCCAGGAACAACAAAGCAAGCGATGTGTCGAGACGAAGTTCAGTACGGCTGAGCAATTCATTCGCGAGTGGGGCACGCGAATCAGCACCAGTGGAGGCCACAGTACTACAACCCCCTGAGCCGGAAGACCCACAGCCAGATCAACAACTACTACGCGATCTGGTCTTCCACTACGACGAGGCGATCTCACAGTTCCGCGACACAGACCCATTGTCGCGCCCCAGGATCCCGAAGTTGCAGCATTCCCGCAGGCTGACAAGTGCAGTAAAGCTCATGAACGAGCACGTTCTTCCGCTGCACTTGGTTGATGCTGAGAACATGGAGGAGCTGCAACTGAAAGTTTACTGTGCTGCTGTGGCGGCCGCCAAAAGTTTAGGATACCGTATTAGGCCAAGAGGCGGACTGCTCCAACATCTCCGTGAAAGGCGTGAGCCTCCATGGCGAAGGAGATTGAAGCAACGGATCCTAAACAAGCGCGCCGCAATTGGAAGACTGATGGCGTACAAAAGAGGCAGCAGATCGGCGAAATTGCTGTGATCGTGCGGCCTACTGAACTTCACCAGCTGGGAGCTCACCAGCTGACGGAACAGCAATTTAGCGTCCTAACTAAACGGCTGAAACGTTACTCTGACTCTGCAAAGCGCCAGGAACAAAATCGGATGTTCAGATATAACGAAAAAGCGTTCTACGACCACATTAGCGACGAGAAGCCCGACTACCGCGAAGGTTTGCCAGATATTAGCGATGTGACGAACTTCTGGGCTGGTATTTGGGAAACTCCAGTACAACATCGCGAAGGGCAAATGTGGTTAAGACGGGAGGAGGAGAGTTGTGGTGAAATTGGAGAGATGCCAGCTATCATCGTCGAAGAGAACGATGTCCGCGAAGCCTCGCGGTACCTGAGGAACTGGGCAGCACCGGGCCCCGATGGTGTTCAGAACTTTTGGCACAAGAAGCTGACCGTCGCACATCAAAAGATAGCTGAGTGCTTCAACAAGGTGCTACGTGACCCACACAACTTCCCTGAATTCGCCACCCGTGACGTCACATTCCTCCTCCCTAAAGACAGCAACACATTGAACCTATCAAAGTACAGACCGATAACGTGCCTATCGAGTCTGTACAAGATATTAAGCAGCATCATAACCGCCAAAGTTTCTTCCCACTGCGAACAACACCATATCATCGCAGAAGAGCAGAAAGGATGCAGAAAAAATACGCATGGCTGCAAAAACCAGGCCATCATCGACGCAGCCATAGTCGGCCAGGCGGTTTATAACCGGCGGAACCTAAGCATGGCCTATATCGATTACAGGAAGGCTTATGACTCCATACCTCACTCGTTTCTCGTCCGGGTATTGGAGCTCTACAAAATTGATCCCGTCGTCGTTAGGTTGGAGATGGGGAAAATGTGTTGCAGTCTAGAACGCTGCAGATAAAGAGGGGGATATTCAAAGGCGACTCTTTCAGCCCGCTTTGGTTTTGTCTGGCACTGAACCCCCTCAGTAGGACGCTCAATAGAAACGGTCATGGCTATAAATAAGGTATGGCGACGGCGCCCACGAAGAAGTGACCCATACCTTTTACATGGACGATCTCAAGGTCTACGCTGATTCACGTCAGCGTCTAGGTGTAGCTATCCGGGTTGTCGAAGAATTAATCAGGGACATCTTTATGGAGTTCGGCCTCGACAAGTGTCGCTGTGTCCACCTGTTGAAAGGACAACTTACCGAATCCGGAGGCTACGAGGTCTACGACGGCGAGTTTATAAGAGACATAGTTCGTGGCGAATCCTATAAATATCTTGGATTCCGACAGCTCACCGGGATTTGCCACTCCGACATCAAGACGGAGCTGCGAGACAAGTTCTTGAGTCGAGTGAACAGTGTCCTGAGGACATTCCTCAACGCGGGGAACAAGGTACGCGCGATCAACACATTCGCGGTTCCCCTGCTGACCTTCAGTTTTGGTGTAGTCAAATGGAGCAAAACTGACCTAGAGGACCTTGAGAGGAGGATGAGGAAAGCATTCAAAGAGGCCGGAATGCACCATCCTCAATCGGCACTGGAGAGAGTTTCACTACCACGCAAAGAAGGGGGATTTGGAATCGTCGACATTTCTGCACTGTGTGTTGCCCAGGTACGACAACTGCGCGAGTACTTCGCAGAACGCGCCAACCAAAACGCGCTATACCGGGCTGTCTGCGCAGCTGACAGAGGATACAGCGCTCTGCACTAGGCGCAAGCGGAGTACCAACTAAACTGCAATCTGCAGACAGTGGAGGAGAAGATTGCAGCTTGGAAGCAGAAGGCAGTGCATGGTGCCCACTCCCATCAACTGGACCGGCCACATGTCGACAAGGCCGCATCTAATCTGTGGCTAACGCGTGGTGAACTCTCTTCAGTAGTAGAAGCCGACATGATAGCCATCCAGGACAGGATAATGCCGACGAGAAACTGCAGGCGGTACGTCTGGCATCAAGACGTTGATGACATTTGCCGGATGTGTCATCAACCAGGTGAAAACATAGAGCACATTATGGGAGGCTGTCCCGTTTTGGCCAACGCAGCCTACACCGAGCGCCACAACAACGTGGCCCGTATTGTTCATCGACAACTGGCGCTCCAATGTGCTCTACTGGAAGACAACGTACCAAACTACCGGTACCTGCCTGCACCTGTCCTGGAAAATGACCGACAGCAGGTGTTTCTGCCACTTTCTTTCTTCTCAGATTCCTTGGGAATCGCATTACAAATGCCACGGTATGAAGCAAGCGCTTCCAACTTGAAAAGTTGGCGGGTGTAACTACCCAATTATCAACGTCATGGTGGTGTAATAAATTAGGACGGAGTTCTTCGTTGGAGGATTCTAAAGCTGGAAGCTTCGGCCAGTTTTCTTCCGGTTGCAGCAGAAATTCGGGGCCATTGAACCAACGACTATCATACTTAAGACTCGGTGCACATTTCCATTTTGTGGCTTCGTCGGCCACGTTCAACTTGGTTGGCACCCATCGCCATTCGGTAACGTCCGTTGTTTCCAACAGCTCACTCACACGGAAGGCAACGAATTGGCTGTACCTTCGATGATCGGAGTTCAACCAGCACAAAACGTTGCGAGCATCAGTCCAAAAGAACCGCTTCGATATTTTGTACGTATGGCCTTGTTCTACAGCTTTTGCTAATCGAGCCCCGATGATACCGGCTTGTAATTCCAAGCGCGGTATAGATACAAACTTGAGTGGTGCGACACGACTTTTAGCTCCAATCAGCGTACATTCAACTTGACCATCCTATTCAAACCGGAAATAGCATACAGCGGCATATCCATTTTCGCTAGCATCCACGAATGTGTGGAGTTGAACGGAATAGTTAACTGATGTTTTCAGACGGTAGCAGCGGGGAATCCGTAAACTTTCAAACGAGGGAAGAAACTGCAACCAAATCTTCCATATCTCCCACTCACGCTCAGCAATACAATCATCCCAGTTCACTCCAGACCGCCAGACCTCCTGCAAAATCATCTTCAAAAACATCAAATAGTGTGCGATGAGACCGAGAGGGTCATAAACACTCATCATGGTTCTCAAAAGCTCCCTTTTAGTGGGGCGTCGCGTTCCAGAAAGGATGTCCTTGTTGCGTTGCAGGAATAGTTTGTAGGTAAAAACATCTGATTCCGTCGACCACCACATCCCAAGCACCTTTTCATTGGCCACTTCGATTGTCGTGTTCAAATTCTTTTCGGGAACATTTGATGCGTCCAGAGCTACAAGTACGTCTGGAGAATTAGAAACCCAATTGGTCATCTCAAACCCAGCGCGAGAGTGAATTTCCTTGACTTGCTTGGCTAGAACGATTGCTTCCTCTTTGGTGGGGACACTCGTATACATATCGTCAACGTAATGTGACTTTATGATTACGTCCACAGCGGTTGGAAAGCGACGCCGGAAACGTTCCGCGTTTTCGTTTTTAACGAATTGGGCAAGGCTGGGTGAGCATGTCGCACCGAAAGACATAACAAGCAAAATGTACACGTCGGGTTCCTTTTGATCCTTATCGATGCTAAAGTAAAATCGATGACAATGCTGATCCACCTCATTCATTTGTATCTGGTGAAACATTTCACGCACGTCTCCTCCTATGGCCACCGGGTATTGGCGAAATTTGTAGAGTACCGCTGGGAGTTCCGTCAGCTGATCTGGACCCGTCATGAGTACGGAATTCAACGAAATACTGTTTACAGCAGCAGCAGCATCCCAGACGATCCTGAGTTTTCCCGGCTTATTGGGGTTGAACACCGGGAATATTGGCAAATACCAAATGCGATCATATGGTTGCCTCAATTCTTCGGTAGTCAACTTCCGCGCATATCCTTTACGCAAATAATCTTCCATTTTTGCTCTGAGTGTAGCACCCAGCTCGAGTTCTCTGGTCATCCTGCGTTCCAGACACTGCCATCTTCTAAGTGCCATTGACTTGCTATCAGGCAGTCTTACGTCGTCGAATTTCCAGAGGAGTCCAGTTTTATAGTGTCCATTCTCTAGAGTGATAATGGAGCGCATCATGGACCAGGCGCGTTCATCCTCATTGGAAATTATCAGTTTATCCGGTTTAGTTATGCCGATGCTATCAAGCGCGAAGAACCTCTTCACAGTGTTATGTAAATCGTCATCAACTTGACTGGAGTTTGAGCAGATATGGTAACTGTGATGAGCGGTATACCCTTCTTGAAACTGGGCGTTGTTATGTACGCCATATACCATCCATCCCAAACGAGTTTTTGATGCGACAGGCTCATACTCTTTTCCTTCACGGCTGTCGAGAACGTGACCAACACGCCAGTTGTTTATTCCAATTAGAATCCTTGGGCGCACATTGGTGTAAGAGTCAACCGGTAATCCTTTAAGGTTCAGAAAATTCCAATGTTTGAGGAGGAAGCTTTAGTTGTTTGACAGTGTGTACTGTCGGAAGTTTATATCGTATGTCAGGATTACGTACACCAGAAATCTGTAAGGACACTTTTTGTGACGACTCCTCATAGCGGCATGTGTATGCTGTCCACTGTAAACAAAAAGGATGTGCAACACCATCAAGCTTCAGTTCGTCTGCCAAATCATCATCAAGCAACGTCAATGATGAACCGTCATCGAGAAAAGCGTATGTTTGAATTTTAGTTCCACGACCATGCAATATTACAGGTACATATCGAAAAAGAACTTCCGTACCGTCGCTGCGATGAATATTACAATTGTGCTCAACAATTGACGTGGTACTCGGCTGTGATGTCGCAGCAGTCTGCCCGGAATTTGGAGACCGTGGCGTTCGTGGTTTAAACGGTGCATTGTTATGCAACAACTGATGGTGCTTACTGGTACACTCATTAATTCCGCAAAGAACCACCAGCGGCTTCCATCATAATCTCGTATTTCCTCTGCAGATATTTTCGCTCGAGAGCTTTTTCCTCCTCAAGCATTTTCATTCGTATCTCAGCTTGCACCATTGACAAACTTCCTTCACCTCTCCTATCATTCTGCTTTATCATTCTGTGTGACGGTCCAGGGGCAAACAAACTATTGGGATCTAAATTCACCATTGTTGTCTTCGTCGCTCCCTTTTGGGCTCCTGTTGCTTGTTGCAATTCGACGGCACCTTTATTGGACTGCGCAGGTTGATTACCATGATGTGAGACTTGTTCTTTGGATTTGGCTGCTTTTTTGGCTTCCGTGCATTGTGAGCAGCTCCAGTCGTGTTTCTCAACATCTTCAGTCACACCCACACAGTCGAAATGGAACCAATCGTTGCAATCGTCGGACCATCCGACTGTTATCGAACTTTTTGCAGATAGGGCAACTATATTCCTGTGGTGGAGTTCGATCGATAGGCATCTTTCAACGTTGTCCGGGAAACGAAAATTTTAATAATGTTGCAGAGTGCAACAAACGAAACGGTTTCCGAAATCGTAGCTCGATCTTTTATTAAAGAGTTAAAATTTTCCTAAAATATATAATTCTGATTTGAGATTACAGGTTATGTTTATGATTTTTCATGCTCACGTTTGTATGTTCCGTGGGGCTTTAGGGATTCGTTCCCGGAGCTGAGGATATATCCACAGTGTACCTATATGCATTTCAGTTAATAACAGTTTTTTTTGAGCAAATGTGTAAATGAGAAACTACCTCAAATTCTTCGGCCTCTCGATAATTGATGCCTGGTAAATCTAAGTGTTCGATCAATGAACCTGTACCTAAGAAATGTTCGTTAATTATTTTAATTCACTCTATTTTAGCATACCCTACTTACGATAAGCTTCGAAGTAATTTTAATAACAATAGTTTGAATAGAATTAACAATAATAGAATAGTAATAGAAATCTTATTCAATAATAGCGAATTCGTTTTTAAAACTGAGTCAGTGCCACACTGACTCTGTAATAAAAAAAACGTTTTCAGTTTCACGAATGCGGTGGTTTGTTGGTGTGCGTTGTATAGTCTGATTTGTTTATATTTGCGACGACAAATATAAACGACGTCTGGTGGAGATATTAGTGCTTGGGAGGTAAAGTATTCTCTATAAGATCAGAAGGGCCAAGTGCAGTGTAAAAATATAAAAGTTTGAATGAAAATTTTTACTTCATATTGTTTGATTACCTAACACATGTAGTCCTGACACTCACTTAACCATTTGTCGATGCATTTCCTGTTTGTTCCACAAATAATTACTATTATAAAATAAAATCATCATTAGACACAGTTTTCGTTCAATGTTTCTGCAATATCGGAAAAAAAACCCTCTTATTTCATCACATAAAATAAATATTCGATACGTTAAAGTAAATTTTCATTCCTAATTTTGATTTTGAGAGCATGTTTATTCCTCCTGAATATCCATAATAATTTTCGCCTCCCAATGAAAGCACACGGAGCTTAATGCCGTCTACACGAATATACTCTTCAAAATCAGAATCCGAATTGGATTACGATTCAAATAATACAAAAGCAAGAGCAGCAGGTTTTCCATTTTCATAGTCTCTATTTTTAGATTTTCCAAAACAATACTCGGAACTTGCCAGTTCAGTATAGTTGTATTGGTGAACCCGAGTGCCAATCCGTGAAACATCTCAGTGCGAAACTAACAGCTTTCGGGGCGAACTAGTGCGACACTGAGTGAATAAAAAAACGTTTTGACAGCAGTTAGTGCGGCACTGGGGTTGAAACTGAACAAAAACGAATCCGCGTTGACGGCATTGAGCTTCGTATTACGAAATGGGGGAGTAGGCATGACAATATGGGTTTGCAGAAGAAATGAACGCGCTTTTAAAATAAAAATTATGAATGAAAATTATTTTTACCCAACCAAATTAGTACTCTGTGTAAATGAAAATCACTTTTGCTTGCAAGTAGTGAAAAAATATCATACACAAACTGTGTCTAAAGGTAATTTTGTATTATAATGGTAAGTTTTGATGAGAATATCTGAAAATTCATAAAAAATAGTTTAAATTAGGGTCAGAACAACGTACTTCTAGTAGGTAAATAACGCCAAGAAAAAAAATTTCATACAAATTTTAGCAATATAAAACTGCCTTAGGGACGACTAATCTGATGGAGAATAGTTGGCCTCACACAAATTGATATCGTATCCAGATGTCGACACCATTCCGGCGTCAACGCCAATTCGCTATAAGCTAAGTGGTGCGGACTCAATCCACTTCATTCTCAAGCAAATTCTTGCATGTTTTCAAGCGATTTCTTGCAATAAATTCTCAGACCACCAGAGATGCCAGATTTACAAATATGTTTGTAAATTTACAGACATATCTGTAAAACATTCATCACATCTATTCATCACATCAAAAATATTTGACTCACCATATGACATTTTTCCATAGTTTTAATACAGAAAAGTTATTATATTTAGTATATATCAATACACATGACGTTAGACCAGCGATACTCAACCTGCGGCCCGGCAGTCCTTCTTGTTGGCCCATCTGGTGTGTATGATGTTTGGAACTCATACACATAAGTACTTTTGCCTTGACATCATTGCAGACGAAAAAGAGGATACGGTTATTCACAATTAATGAACAATTCTCGCGTAACTTTTGAAAAGGTCCAATGTAACATTTTCGCCAACTCGAGAAAAACGTAGTTGAAGACCCGAACATTATTTGGCGAATTGTCTTAAAAGCTATCAATCTTTATCACAGTTTTCACCACTAGCTGTCAAGAATAACTTCGTAAAACCAATCGTAACTATTGTTCCGTGATTTGAGATTAAGGTTGAAGCCTCGGAGCGAAAAATGTTACATTGGACGTTTTGACTGCCCGCGTTTGCACATTGGACATATTACGTTGCACTATAAAAATTTGAAACTAACTAATAAACAACAATCCAAATATCAGCATTTCGTTCTAAAGACTGATTACTATTGTTATCACTCGTTGAATTGCACTGAAATCGATAACAACACCTGTAAGAAACAAATTCCAAAACGACCGAAGTACGACTGCGAGTTGTTTTGACTGCTTTGTTACTTCGGACGTTTCGGCCGTCGGAGGAAAGTGGCGTCCGAAGCAAGATGTATAGAAGTATTACTAAGGTGAGTCCGTATCTTCAGTAAGTTAGCGAGGAGAGTGGTGAGTAGCGAGGAGTGTGAGAGGGGATTGTTTACAAAAAAAAAGCGGGAGGGGGATAGCTGATTCGTATGTGCATACATACTGTCACAAGCGTTTGAATTTCTATATCTTTCAATTTTCAACGCGTTTGATTTTAACGAAAATAAACGTTTCTGGGCGTGCATCGTTTTTGCTGAATAAACTCAACCACCTATCGTATATGCTACAAGTAAAATACTTCACTACTTACCAAGGAAGACACAGATTTTTGTGTTTTAAATTCCATCTCTATTTCAATAAACCTGTTATATCTGTTCCAGTTGGAGCGTCTGATAGAATAAAAATCTTTTTGTAAGTATTGAGATCGGTAAACTGAGTAAATTTTAGATTTTTTTCTACTTGCAGTAGGAGCAGCGGAAATCTTGTCAAGACAACATCTGGACAACATGAATTGTTCATCGCTGCTTTATGAACACGAGCCACACAGCTCGGTTTCATTGCCAACGAGCCGCAGTTCATGATGCAGACCATTGAAGACCCAGCTAGCATCATGCATTCTAGGCGGGAAAACACAATCTAGTTTATGTAAATTAAAGCTCTTCGACATTTTCCCTACTTTTCCTACAATGTAAGCGCTAATTGTAATACATATTGTAGATGCCGCTAGTTTCATTACTTTCGAACCAGACATCGTCGCCAATGATCGTATCGCAACACGATGGCAAAGCAGCAGGTTTACCCAACCCTCAACCGTAGCGTGTACTTCAACAAATTTCCCAAGAAGCTCTCATGCTGCAACAAAGAATCAACGTGCAAATACCCTGCTAATATAAACATATTCGACGCACTTTTTATTCTGTGATAGCTTTGAACCACTGCGTCTACTAGTTTGATCTATTGTGATGATTCAAGGCACTTATATAAAATGTAAATTGTCGCTATTCGATATTGCCTTCCAATTTAAGCATTAATCATTTTTAAAGATATTTTGTAGCTAACGCATGTTTCTTGCTACCGAATCTGAGCTGCATCCACCGCACAACCACAAGATATACATCAACAAGTTCGCCAAGTAATGATAATGTTTATCGATGAATCAACTGTAACAGTCAAATTTTACACAAGCAACTTCAGGCATTTCAGATAGAAAAGATAATCTTGATAAGTTAAGTCATAGCTATCCGATATTACAATCCAATATTAGTACTAATCAGTTTTTGAAAACATTTTGTAGATACAAATCAACAAGGGTCGCCAATTGTCACGCAACATGTTTAAATAGTGATACAGTAGATGCACCCACCTGAGCAACATTATACACTTCAGTACATTTTCCAAACAGCAGTCGGGTTCATTAATAAATAAAATACAAGGATTGTCGCGATTGGTCATTTCGCCATCATAACAGCTGTTCTCAATTTTTTTATTTAATGATATATTTATGTTTTTCTTTTTTTTGTATATTTTTCTTAAATTATGTACATTTTTATTGCCTGTTAAGACCATGGCGCATCAACTTATGAATGACAATGTAAAGGTAATAAATTAATATAGTTAGAAAACTACGATCAGTTCGCACAACAGAATATAAAATACTATAGTGTTTAAAAATGTAATTATGAAAGAGATTTATAAAATACTAAATTATTTAAAAAATAAAAACTATTCCTCGAAGAAAACATAACTTTTTTGACGTAGGACTACGTCTTTCATTTCTATACCGGGGTGTAAAATCAAAGTTTCGAAAACGAAAGCGTTACGCCGGAGACCGAGATTTTGAGCGTTAATAGCTCCTAAACAACTGAACGAAATGGAATGATAAACACTTCATTCGAAAGATAAAATATCTACGCGTTCTATACTTGTTACTTTTTGATCCAAAAACTTGTTTCAATAGTCTTAAAATTGCTTTCAAAACAGGCTATTGAAATCACCAATCGGTATATAAGCGAGCGCCGCTCGGAAATCCACTCAGTTCTAATTGAACAGCGATTGGAGCATGTTGTCGCTGTTGTGGTGAAGCTCTTCGTTTATCATGAAAGCGCTGATGAACGGTGTCACCAAGAGCCTGTTTGTGCACCCTAGGCCAGAAGGGAATCCATCAGGAGGAGAGTGATGCCACAAACGGTTCCCCGGGAAGACATCGCTACACACACATACACGCACGGAATTCTTTCCGTTTGGATGCCATTCAACATCGAGAAAGTTCCGGAAAATAATCTGCCAGTTCCTCTGGGAATTTAAAAATACATTCATGTGAAAGAGTTTATTTGAATGTTTTCTATCCATGTAACACTGTGACCAAATACATTTGGTTTTGTGGTTTTTCAATCAATCGCAATTAACAGGATAGCTTCTGAAGATTATTCTTCCCCATCAGTAGGATATTTCCGTATCCAATATTGGATGCATAAAACCTTGTGCCTCCAACGTAACGCTCTCGTTTTCGAAGTCTCCCAAATATTCATTCATTCATTCATTCAGAATGGATTTAGATTCAACTTCAAACAAATGATCTCCAAATCAACGATAGTCCTACGTCACCCTTGCGGTTATACCATAGATATAACCCACTTCCTGTTTTTATTGTTCATTTAGTCAATCACGATCAATGTATTTCGATAGAGTTTATCGATCGGATAGGAGGGATATGGTACAGGGATACGACGGAGGAAACATCATTAAACGGCATCTGACATCGGCGTTTCTCAAGCACCACATTGTGCATGTTGTCCAAGTCTTTGAAAAATTCGATAGTGTCCACATCTGATGAATATAAATGCGTTATGGCACTAACCGCATGGCAACATTGTGCGATCACCGCTCCCGATTTCACTTTTAACTACAACATACTGGACAAGTCTTGTAGCGTTGGACATTCTTTTTTAGTTTATTACTAACCAATCGATCAATGTATTTATTTATTAATATAATTATGTTTATTTATCTATGATGTTTCGCAAAATACTGGAATATATCAACATGTTGTTTATATATATTTTTTTACTTTAATTTGTGTGTGTAAAATTTGGACAGTGTATATGTCTGCACTTTTCCATCTAAACAGCAGCTCAATTATATTTTTGTTCATACCACTAATTGTGTAGATAGTCATGGATAGGTAGGTTGTTCGCTTCCCAGTGATTACACATGTAGTCTCCTTCATAGTCATCAGCATCACTTCCAGAAAGTCTGGAAGGATCTCCTGTGGCATGTAACCCAGCATGCCGCACAAATTGGACAATTTCACGATGTCATTGTCCGTCAGTGGAATTTTCTCCGGTTTCAGAACGCGATGAAGACAATTGTTTAGGTAGGAATGAATAGTTCAGAGCATCCGCACTCAAGGAATATATTTTCTCGCTTTTTTCTCCTCAAACAGTCCACAGTAGTTTCCAATAATTGTGTAAGCTGCGTCATTATTTGCGCATCCATTCGGAATGAAACGCATATCCGCGGAGGTTTGGACGGATCTGTGGACGATTTTATTTACTAACTTTGTAACATCAGATACAATCGATACCATACCCGTAGCAAGGTTTTCTTCATCTGTTTTCTGAGTACCAGTTTGGCCGCAGCTTGTCGTAGAGACTGAGTCTGAGTGATATCTAGAATAACAGTCACGCCGAGAGTAAATTTCTTGAATTTTTTCACAGACAATAAGGAGGATAACACTCTTTCCTTAAGTTTACTTCAAGTGAAACCGGCTCCATAGTGGTCCAGCTTATTTATGCTGGTATTTATGGTGCTGCTGTTGTAGATACCGAATTGCTAATCTGTCGAGACTGTGCCTTTAAAATTATTATCCATATTTTTTCCTCCAATTATATTATTAGTCGGAGTCTTAACAATGTCGTTATTGTTAATTGATAAATTTCTCGAACAGTAAATAAGAATAATAAGAATTTTATGGTATTATTAGAATGATAGTGACTCAAGAATAATGATATCAAATTTAGAATATCGGTTGAAACTTTACAGTTTCGAACTCACATTTCGCTGTTTTACACTATTCGAAGGTGAAGATAGACATTGTGATATTGATAAGCGACCCACGACTGAAAAAATAAATGGAATGGTGAACGCGAAAATAAGTAAAAAAATCTTACTTGACTGGATTTGTATCAACGGACTTTATGTTCGTCGAATGTGCTGGAAATGAGCCTGCATTCGCATGTCATACTGAATGACCCTTTCGGTAGGGCGGCTGGTATCGAAGCTAGAGTGTTGTTCATGTTTGTATTACATGGAGCCACGATCAAATTTTCTTTCATCATTACTGTTTCTACTTCTCCAATAGCACCAACTTAGTTTCTTCGTTGCGGAGTTCTTCCCGAAGTTTTCTCAAACGTTTCAGTTTCCAAACTTCTGCGACTGTTAATTATGATAGGATACACTGGTCATCCTCATATTTGGACAGTCCTGTGGCTGGGGCAGCTCGGTTCAGAGATGCAACACCCGTCTTCTGGGAATCGGGGAGGTACTGCCACATGTAGGTAGTAAGGTCACGGAGGGTGGAAGTGCCGGTGTAATCCAATCCAAAATTGTCCATTTAAACACGCAGATACCGAGCCGTTACGGGGATTATTGCAAATCGGTAGAAGCTCCAAATAGATGCACCACTCGTTGTGGAACCAGGTATAGAAACGAATATGAAGATGCCTGCAGGGCAAACAAATGTAAACATTATAAACCTTCACGAAGATGGCCAATAGCTACTTACTTCAACCGGGATTATTTCTTCAATTTCCAGTGAATCTGCTTCTCTATTCGTGCTTGTGGCGTCGTGGATCGAAAAAGCCAGAATAAAAAAAAAAAAGTTCAACGAGATCAATTTATTCTTACTGAAGAGACGTCTGTAATGCAAATGGCCGTATCGTATGGCAATTTGCTTATAAAAAGCGTATTGTGTTTTGTTTGTAAACAGAGCACAGTAGATTTTCAAGATGGCTGCAGAGTGGTTTTAGCAGATTGGCCCACCTAGTAGTAATACTTCTATACATCTTGGTCCGAAGTAACAGCCGGGTGCTTAAAATTCGAATCTGTACATTGGATATTTTTTGTATCGGCGACAAAAAGATGAAGAAGATAGATACGTGAACGATTGTTTTTGTAATACATTCAATGATTGAAAACCAATAGCGTGCATCCATTAACTCGATTTGTTTACATTTGTTACATAGGACCTTTTCAAAAGTTACGCGAGAATTGCATTCTCTGCAGGTAAGGAAAAATCTTGAACGAAAATTGTCTCTGATAATTATTTTCTGTTCTAGACAAGATTGTTTTGCTGAAATGCAAGGAGATTTATTGAAAAAAAGTTAAGTTAGGGTCAGGACTATGCAACCTATGTATTTAAACAACATCGAATAAAAATTTTCATTCTATTTTCAACAACTTACATTTGCTTTCGGGTCTGCTTATGACGAAATATGGGTTACTGTTCGATATTGTTACGACAGACATGGTTCATGGCCGTGTGGTGGTCTAAAACTTGTATAGCCTTGCATGGCGGATGGAAAATATACACTGCATTTTTTTAAAAATAAAAACGACAAGACCGCAAGCCTTGGTGGATGTCCAATATATCAACGGAGAAATACTGTGTTTTATAAAAATTAACAACGCGTATGTTGGTGTATGTATGTGTATGTATGTATGTGTAGATCGTTGAAACATTTAAACACACTTACAGCACATAAGTTATTAAGTGGTCCGAAAGATAATTTTTTTCCACTTTTTCCCAAAAATGACAAATGAAAATTAATAACATTTGAATCACTGAATCGATTTAGATGATCGACATATAAAATTGACCTAGCCTTTTATAAAAAAATATTTAACTTGCGAAATACATAATTATATTTTAGTAATTATTGATTGTAGTCGTTTTTTATTTTTTTTATGACTTTGGACTAGAGGGCGCTATATATTTTTATATTTTTTCTTGAAAGTTGAGGATTTTTTACACAACATATCTCGATATCAGGGTTGCTATTTTTTCGTTTTTTAGATATGATTTTAAAAAAAATCATTTTTCCCCATTTGTCCAAAAATAACTTTCTGCAAAAAATCATAGCATTAGAACTACTGAACCGATTTAGATGATCGATATATTAAATTGAAGCCAATAAGCAAAACTCACACTTGCGGGAAGATTGGATTCTAGTAGCATAGGTCTAGTTTAGTCACATATGAATATTGATCGAAGACTTAAAACATGTTAAATTTACAAAATTCTAACTTAAAAACGATAATTATAGCATCTCTGATATCGAAATATGTTAAGTAAATACTCCTCAGCTTTCCATAAAAAATATAAAAAAATATAGCGCTCCTATCTTTAACCGAGAAAACTATGAAAAACTAACTCAATCCATAATTACAAAAACAAGATTAATTTTTTTCGCAAAAGTAATATTTTTTTTAAAAATATATCTCGTAAGCTTCAATTTGATATGTCGATGATATGAATCGGTCCAATAGTTCGAAAGTTATGACTTTTTGTAGTGGGAAAAATGGGGAAAAATTGTTTTTCGAACCATCGATTAGTTTTGCAAAATCATATTTCAAAAACGAAAAAAATAGCATCTCTGATATCGAGATATTTTATGCAAAAGTGCTCAGCTTTCAATCCATATTAAAAATAGGATCCATATTATATGCAAGTTAAATATTTCTCAATTAAAGCTCATTGGCTTAAATTTGATATGTCGATCATCTAAATCGGTTGAGTGGTTCGAAAGTTATAAATTTTTGAAAAAAGTCATTTTGGGAAAAAGTGGAAAAAATGATTTTTGGGATCACCCTAAAATGGAAATGGGCACCCTAATGACAAATTAAAAAAATACGAGTTTAATGTTTTGCGATAAAGAACAAAATTACCACTTTTGACGAAGAGCTGAGAACCACTATATTAGTTTGGCATGGAATGGCTGTATATATATATATACAGAATACAATCTTACGTGCATCGTGATGTACAAAGTATTAATGAATAAGTGAAAATTAACGTTAAAAGACATTTCTATAGATCTGCACACTTTTACAGACTTTTCCACATTTTTAACAGACATTCACATGTTTTTACATACTTTTTTTAAAAATCATCTGGCAGCTCTTCCTTCCACTTTTTATCGAATATTTCCAAATCGCAGGAGTAAACATTTACGTGACTCTGACTTTGTTTGTTTTTATTACGTTCGGAAAAACGTTATGACAAAGAGAGGGGACATTAAAAATGCGTTGCTCAGTGAAAGGCTGAGATGGTCTTTTAGAGATGCAATGGTTAATTAAACAATTGACGGAAAAATGTAGTTCGTTCATTTTATAATTTTACTTATTTTTGCCCTTGACAACAATACCTCTTTTATAGTGTTGATTATCATAAGAAAAATAACACTCCTGATCGTTGGATCTCTTTTGACATTTCAATTGGATCTGTTTTGACAGCCGTTTTGATTCAGTCCGCACTACCTAGGCTATAAGTATGTATCCACGTTTTCCTAAAGGCTGATTTAGACGATGCCAGTCAGCGCTCTAGTTGAAGTATCCAGTGAATAGAGAACAGACACTGTTCAAGTTAGAGGCCAATTACTTGTTCGATACTGGTACAAGTAACTTGAACAGAGTGTCTATTCTCTGTTCACTGGATACTTCAATTAGAGCGCTGACTGGCATCGTCAAAATAAAAAGTATATTCTAAGGTGGGCCAACTTGCTAAAACCACTCTTCAGCCATCTTGGAAGTCTACTGTGTTTTGTTTGTAAACAAAACACAATACGCTAGTGCCGAAGCTCGCTCGTGATCAGTCTGTCTCTTTCACGCTACAAGCAAATAATTCCCCTCCTGCTTTCTTCCGTACTGTTTTCATATACCGCTCCTCTAACCAACTTAGAGACGAAACGGCCTCACCTAGTACCATAGACCCGTCTTGGTCTAAATCAGCCTTAAGGCCATCTACACACTAGGCAACCTAAGTTGGAAAGCAACTTAACGAATCTGTCAAAAAAGTTGAGAACATGTGTAATCAAATGGGAGCATACACACTAGGCAACTGGCAACTTTGGTCGGACCAACTTTTTCGATTCAACTCAGCATGTCGAGTCGCGCGCGATTTGTGTCGGCAACCTTTTCGTTCAATTGCTGTTGACGTTTTGATTTCTGCGTTCATTGAATTTCAATATCTGTCAGTGGTGATGCAAAACAGTGTTTACAATATTGTCGCATCTGTTTCTATGAACGAACGAGATGTAAGTATTTTGCTACTTTGGTTTAGTTTATATATAATATATATTCGTTTGACGTTAAGAAATGCCATCAATATGCAAGTTCTCTTGATATACCGTCCGGGAAGAGTGCTGAATTGGTCAAGGATGCGTATAATATTGGAGATTGAGCAAGAAGCACAGAATCCGCTGGATGTGTTTTTTCCAAGTTAACAGCAATTGTTGCTGTCTGTTGTTATCAGCGAGCCGAAATAAGTATGTTAGGTAAATATGTCACCTTTAGCTTGATGCCGTCGGTTATAATAATGATTCAACAAATACCAACAGATAGCCTAAGATTGGATAATTCTGGTCAGATTTCCCGGGAAACCGTTATCATCCCTGATTCTCAATTGTACCATGTGCGAAGGTGCGGTCTGCGAATATGCGACCCCTGGGAGAATTTTTCATATTTAGCGTTAGTGTATACATAAATCATTCTTTAGAAGAATTGTTGAAAATTTTTCTGTTTTCTTTATATAATTCTTTTCGGCTGTATTCTTATTTCAATGATTTTTTTATGTTTGTAAATATTGTTTGCTGGTTTGTGGTATTACTCCAACGAAAAATAAATATATACATCCATTTTTTAGAAATATTTAGAATTTAGAAAAAAAAGCAGAACCCAAAAGAAATTCTGAAATCTATTGTACACACGAAGGAATATTAACACAACGGTACATTTTTTAAATAAAAATGGTATTATTGTTTGATATATGAGATGAAACACCTTCGAAAAAAGTACATCCAGGAATGCCAGATAAGCAGATTTTTTTTCTGCTATAGTGTAAATTGTATTTCAAATGTGCCCTTTTGATTCTATTGTAGTTTTAAGAAGCCGCGTATGCATTCAATTTGATTCGATGATTTGTGAAATTAAGTTTTTATTTATTTTTTCTTTGCCTGGTGTCAAGAAAAATCCCAAGTAAAGTAGTTTTTTTCAAACCAATTTTTCATAATTTGCTCTCCGTATGATTTTTTCGGCAGTTAAATAAATGGCATCTCTGCCAGCGATTAGGCAGTTTATGATGACGGATAAAAACTTAACGAACTCATCGCGTTCGAGTTGTCTCAATGTGCAGAGCTGAGTTGGCGATGCGATTGACATCGCCAACATAGATCGGGTTGCTGTTGCCTTCAGTAGCAGCAGGATATCGCAAGCGAGCAGATATTGTATTTCTCCCGCTGCGAATAATCGTTGATTACGTCTCACTTTGTGTATAATTGTGCGTGTAAGTTTCACGGGGCGCCGCGCAGGTCGTGGAAGTGAACTTTACCGCTTTTATTTCGTGTCCGTACGGTCCGTACTGTCCGTTTGTTCGTCGTGAAAATTGTGTGTACCGATAGCATTGTATACTTTTGTTGACGTTTGTTGAGCCACTAGCGCTGGTGCGGCTACATCGCCGTACACAAGTGTTCGAACGTTTTGTTCGCGTTAATTTTGTTTTGTGGACAATTTATCAATTGTTTTTTTTTTAATTGTTCAACCGCCGGGAAATAAAACGCGAGTGAGGTGAGAAGCCGCGTCGGTGACGTCATTGGGGTAGGGATTCCTCCGTAGCGTGTTTTTTGTGCGTCGTAAAAATTCACTGTTATTGGATAAGCGGCTGCTGAACCGCCGTAATGGCGGGTGTCCCCGGCCCCGCACCTAGTGTGTGGGGCCTCAATGGCGGGATAAATAACCGCACAATCGACGGTAGCTTTTCGGGTGCGACTTTACCAACATACATGGACCCCGGCGGTAATCACGGAGAACTGATGGTGCTACGAATCACTGGCGTGGACAACGACGGCAAAGATAAGGCGCTCCCTACCGCACCATTCATAATTCGCAAGTCAATAGAGGACTGGGCTGGAAAAATTGAAGGTGCATTCCCCGAAGGTGGCAGTGCGGCATACGCACTAAAGGTACGTGACAAGAAACAGGCAGAGAGACTTCTGGATTTGACCAATCTAGCGGACGGAACAAAAGTGAGGGTTACGTACCACCAGTACCTCAATTTTTCTAAGTGCGTCGTAAGTTGCGGGCAGACAGTCAACATGTCCGAGGAGCAAATTGTGAGCTACCTCCAGGATCAAAAGGTTACAGCGGCGAGGAGAATAAAGCGACGAACTGGCCCGACCACTTTCGAGAATACTCCGACGATAATACTGACTGTAAGCGGTACCCAAACTCCCGAATTCATTGATTTTGGATATCTGCGTGTCAGAACGAGACCCTACTATCCGTCGCCCATGCAATGCTTCAAATGCTGGGCGTTCGGTCATACTAAACTCAAATGCAGGCAAGACACACCAACATGTGGGAATTGTTCAGAAAAACACGTGATTCCGGCGGAGGGTCCCAAATGCGAACGGTCATTGTTCTGTATAAAGTGTGGATCGAATGAACACAGTCTTGCATCCCGTTCCTGTCCTGAATATCTGAAAGAAAACAGCATTCAGAGATTAAAAGTAGACCGCGACATCGATTACAGGGCCGCACGAATAATTTTCGAGGCAGAAAATGGTCGATCAAAAAGCTACGCCGGTGTCACTAGAGAGGTAAGTGATCAAGGCCAATCATCGACTACGGGGATTGCCCCGGACAAAAAATACAATGATCTAGTAAAAATAATAGCGGAGAAGGACCTCATCATCGCGAACATGGCCGCTTCAATTGAATCGCAGCGCACCGAGGCTGCCCAAAATGCAGCGACCATTAAGTCGTTGGTTGAAAGGGTAGATCAGATGGCCAACATTTTAGCGGCCATGGAACAGCGATTGATCTTGAGAGAGGGAGCAAATGCATCTCAACAAGAAGAGATTATCGTAGCTAGATCATTGTTGACCCGCACCAGTACCACTAATGCATCCGGAGCAACACGGCCCGTCCAAACAACTCCTCCGTCTTCGATGAACACACCGATCCCCTCTCCACCGACCAAAACACATTCAACAAATGAAACGGTCTCGGAAGAAGCAGAAAATGCAGCTGCCCACAACGATTTCATCTATTATCGATTTGATTCAGACACCGATTCCGACGATCAAACGGCAACATTTAAGGACATCACCTCGCCGCCCACGCCAGTATACCGTTCTTCTCAACCAAAAAATAACGTAGTCGCACCCGCCACGCCTTCGAAAAAACGAAAACCGGACTCCCAGCTCACTCAACCGCCAAAGGACATCCGCAAAAGACAGTTGGCCACAGACCAGCAGCCCACGTCGCCGCCAGACACCAGTCGGTCGAACCAGCGACCAGCTACCCCCTGGCATCCGACAGAAGCGAATAATTAAAAATGTATCCCACAATGCCTCACCTGAACCAACACACATCCACACATGTCGCTCCACACCATACTACTAGTCAGCTCTCCGGAAGGAATAGTCGGGGCCCCGCCGATGCGGCCGCTACAGCCCAACCGGAATCGTCGGACAACCTCCGGCATCCCATGCCGCGACCTGAGGATGATACGAGTAGCAGCGCCTTGGGTATACAGGGCCCCAGTAGTGCGGACGTTACACCCCCACCGGAACTACTGGACCACCTCTGCAGCTCAAGGACGAAGAACCAGATAAACGATGCAGAAAATCGGAACTCCGCGACAGCCCTCTGCAGCCGGGGCACCGTTAGTGCGGACGTTACAACCCCACCGGTACTGACGGATAACCCCCGGCGCCGGGGAAAAGTGGCTTCCGTTGTACGAGAAATCGGGACGCACAAGGGCAGAAATGCTCGTTCCCCGATGGACCACGCGGGAGTAGAAATATATCTCGGGACGCACAAGGGCGGAAACGCTCGTTCCCCGATGGACCACGCGGGAACACAAAATCTCAGGACGCACAAGGGCGACAACGCCCGTTCCCTGAAGGACCACGTGGGAGTCGTATATGATCTCGGGACGCACAAGGGCGGAAACGCTTGTTCCCCGACGGACGGGATTTCTACGTCGTGCAACTGCATCGTTGAGACAGGGCCTGCTGTCATTGCTGTCGCCGAAGAACCAACCACCATAGTCGATTGCCCTAAAAAAGCCGAACTATTTTTTCCTTCCGTCGGGTCATGCGGGCGGCTTTCGGTCGGAACCATTCCACCCGGCCGCTGCCTCCCTCTGTCTCGTTCGGCATTACCATCCACAACAACCTCCGCCAAGGGCCAAGCCGCTGATTTTTTTTCCACCGTCAGGTCGGGGGGTCGGTCACTGGGAGATATCCGTCCTTACCCCTCTCGTTTGGCAACTCAGAGCGCGGGTGTTCCGTCCATGCCCGTCGAAGCCCAATCCAATGCTGCTATCTACGACACATGGAGACATAGACTTGGAGACTTTCTACCAGCTATAGCCGGGTCCTCCGGTCCCCTGTCAACAACGTCATCTTCACCTCCGTTGAGTTCCAGGGTATTTCCGAACACCCAGGGTGCTCCATCGAGTCTGGTATCTGACAACAGTTTGATTTCACCGAGTAATCACCACGTCATCAACCGCCAGCGAGGTCCAACAGTCACCAGATCAACAAACCTGGCCCTGCAGTGGAATGTCAATGGTCTGTATAACAACCTTGGAGAGCTGGAGATCCTAGACCGGGAACTGTGTCCTTTAGTCATCGCTCTTCAAGAAATAAACAGAGTGTCTCCAACGAACGTCCAGAAGATCCTCGGCGGTAAATACCAATGGTACACAAAGCTGGGCTCCGTATTACAACATTCCGTGGCTTTGGGCGTCAAGAAGAGCATCCCCCATAAGCGCAAGCAGATCAACACCGACCTACCGATAATTGCGGTCAGAATAGAATCTCCAATTCCGGTAGTTATTGTCTCCGTTTACCTACCATGTGGCAAGATCCCGGATTTGAGACGCAAACTGCTAGAGGTGCTTGAGAGCTTGGAGGATCCTAAAATCGTTCTGGGGGACTTCAACGCTCACCACCACAACTGGGGGATGCAAGCAACGGACGTAAGGGGGAACATCATCGCTGATTTTTTCGAATCGTTGGAGCTCTCGGTCCTGAATGACGGTACCGACACCTTCTGTCGAAGTCGTAGCAGTTCAGCCATCGACATTTCCGCAGCCAGTATTGATTTGGTAGGTAAACTGGGGTGGAATAAAGCAAACGACCTACACGGAAGTGACCATTATCCGATTTCAATTATCCTCAACGCACCGTCGCCTCAATCCACCCGAAGATCAAAGTGGATTTTCGACAAAGCTGACTGGGATTTCTACAGGACTTCCTCCAGCCACCTGATCGCCCGAGACAACCCGACCTCCATGCAGAAGCTCAACGAAATCATCATCGAGGTAGCAGAATCCGCCATCCCTAAAACAAAGCCCAACCCTGGAAAGAGAGCGCTGCACTGGTGGTCTGAGGACATCAAAAAAGAAATCAAGAAACGGAGGAAGTTCCTGCGTGCGACAAAACGAATCCGGCACGATGGTCCGGAGAAAGAAACGGCAATGAACAGATACCGAGCGCAGCACATAAGGGTGAGGCGAATAGTGAGACGGGCCAAACTAGACAGCTGGACCGGCTTCCTGGAATCCATCAACGAAAGTCAGTCCTCTGCGGACCTATGGAGACGTGTTAACGCGCTGAATGGGAAAAGAAGATTCCAAACCCCTATCCTGCAAGCGAATGGCACGACCTACAGCGATCCAGTCGACACCGCGAACATGCTAGGGGAATATTTTGCTGAACTGTCCTCGATTTCGGGATACGATTCCGAGTTCATCCGACAACAAAAAGCGGACACGAACTCAGTCGATCGATTCGTGGTTCCGAATGATCGGGTTGGAAAACCGTTCAACAAACCCTTCTCCGTCAAAGAACTCATCGTCGCTCTGCGCTCCACCAAAGGGGAGTCCACTGGTCCCGATCACATCGGTTATAAGATGATCAAGCAGCTATCCCCGTTAGGTCAAACCACTCTCCTCGACATTTTTAATGATCTCTGGTTAAAGCACGACTTCCCAGCGGAATGGAGACATAGTATTGTGATCCCCATCCCCAAAGTCGGCCAGAACAGCTGCTCCGTGAAAGGATACCGACCAATATCCTTGACCTCCTGTACGTCCAAGACCCTAGAGAGGATGGCGAACCGACGGCTCGTCACCTACCTGACCGAAAACAAGAAGTTGGACTGCCGACAGTTTGCCTTTCGACCGGGGATGGGCACAAACACGTATTTCGCATCCCTTGGAGAGGTGGTAGCTGAGGCCAGAAAAAATCGACAGCATCTGGAGATGGTAGCCCTGGATCTAGAGAAGGCGTACAACCGAACCTGGATTCCATTAGTTCTTAAAACACTGGCTGACTGGGGGGTAGACGGCAACCTGCTGCACTTTGTTCAAAACTTCGCGACAAACCGGACCTTTGAGGTAAAAGTCGGGAACACCAGCTCCAGGCGTTTTCATGAAGAAACTGGTGTACCTCAAGGTTCCGTCTTAGCCGTCACCCTCTTCCTGATAGCGATGAACAGCCTGTTCCGGGTTATACCGAAGGGAGTATGCGTATTCACGTATGCGGACGACATCCTTTTGGTAGTGGTGGGGAACACGCACAGGGCACCACGCATCAAGATCCAGGCAGCTACCAATGCTATCGGTAAATGGGCTGTCGAACGAGGTTTTCGACTTTCGGCGCAAAAGAGTGGTCACATGGTGGTATGCAGTCACAAACACCAAGGTTGCAATTCGGGAGTCAAAATCTACAACGACCGCATTCCCCGCCGTAGAACGTTGAGAATCCTGGGAGTGGTGGTCGATTGCAACCTGAACTTCCAGCACCATTTCGACGAGGTGAAGAAAAGCTGTGCCACCCGGTTAAACCTCTTAAAAACCATCTCCAAACCTCACCGGAGTAACAACCGAACGATCCGTTTACGGGTGGCCAAAGCCATCATCAATAGCCGCCTCACCTACGGTCTCGAAGTGACATGCTTGGCCAGAGATAAACTCCTAAAAACTCTATCACCGATTTACAACAATGCACTACGGATTATCTCTGGTCTGCTACCATCAACACCAGCAGCCTCGGTATGCGCCGAAATAGGAGAACCTCCGTTTGACATTTTTGTGGACGCGGCGATAGTTTCCAGAACTGCGAGCTTTCTCGCTAAAACCAGCGGAGGTAAGGAGACACACCTGACTGTTTTAACGAACGAAATCTTGCAGCAGGTGACACACTCAAACCTCCCATCGATAGCTAAACAGCTTTGGTTTGGGACTAACGACTGGAGGTTGCCGGTGGTCCAAGTGGATGATACAATCAGGAACAACTTTCGAGCTGGGGCAAGCTCTGTGGGTCTGGAGCAAACCTTTGTCGAACTTGTCTCAAGAAAATATCACAATTATGAAATTCGCTACACGGACGGTTCCAAAGGGATGCAAGGAGTTGGTTTCGGGGTAAGCGGTCATAATAACTCTCTTATTTCCAGCAAGAAGCTCGTCGACATTTGCCAGGTTTTCTCGGCCGAAGCTGCCGGAATATTTGAAGCTGCCACTATACCGTCAAGCAAATCGATCCTGATAGTTACCGACTCGGCTAGCGTCATCGATGCCGTTGGCGCGGCTATAACTAGGCACCCATGGATACAAGCTATCAGGAGGTATCTGCTGCCGGATACAGTCCTCATGTGGGTCCCCGGACATAGTGGCATAGCCGGCAATGAAGCGGCCGACCGTTTTGCTGGAATCGGTCACCTTGGACAACTTTTGACGCGCAAAGTACCGCTAGACGACATCAGACTATGGATCGCCAACACATTCAAAACTTTTTGGGCGGAAAAATGGTCCGTTGAAGCGACGTTGTTCCTCCGGAGAATCAAAGGATCCATCACCAGATTCGAAGACGTCAAAACGATGAGAGAGCAACGAATCTTATCCAGGTTAAGAACCGGCCACTGCAACATGTCACACAACTTCAACAGAGGACCCTTTGTGACTTGTGCGAGGTTCGCAATTCAGTCGAACACATCCTCTGTATTTGCCCAAAGTATGAGAACCTCCGGAACTCACACGGGATCAGCGGGAGCATTCGAGATGTGCTTGGCGACGACCCTTCACAAACTACTGCACTGCTCTGTTTTTTGAAAGATGCCGATCTGTACTTTAAAATTTGACCAAAAAACTTGTGATTAAATCGAAGATCCTTGTTCCTTCCCCTTCGCGATAAGGGGAACAAGAACAGTCGGCATCTTCGAGTGGCGCGGATTCCCCATCTGTGGCCTGGGGCCATGGCAAGCGGACATCCTCGTCAAACCAGGGGAAAAAAAAGCTCAAATGCGTAGAAATTCTTGTGACGAAATCTGTTTTTGTTTTATTGTTTTATTGTTAATTGCTTGTCCGTATGTGCATGTAAAATGGATAGTAAGCGCACTTTGCGGCATGGTTTCGGCCGTTTTTACTGAGACGAACCAGCCCAGGAGGCTGAAAGTCTCAAAAATAAAGAAAAAAAAAAAAAAAAAAAAAAGACGAGTGGGTAATGTCGGGGACATAACCGGAGTGACGTAGGACTATACAAAGGGGACAGCTTTTGCTAAATATATATTTTAAATATATTGTTTTATGTTCGTCTCCTACGTGAATACCTACCTGAAAAATGCACATATCGTACAATCAAAATGATGGCTATGATAGGGAATGCATAGTGGTCCTCAGCTCATCATATATTTCACTATCATATATTTCACTATTGAGCACATTACCGTACCTTAAACTGTGGTTTCGGAAACGAATGAATTGTAAGATTTGTAGTCTCCGCAAACAATGTAAATAAAAATGAAATGGAGACGAACTTTACGATCTGTCGAGAAATAGATGAGCTATAAGCGTTCTGAAAAACCAACAGTGAATACAGGGACGGATGACCTTCGGATTAAAGTCCTTTAAAATAAGAACAGAGCAGCAGGAAATACATCACTCATCATGTTGCTCCTTAGTTATGTTTCTATACAATGCAGATGTAACCTCAGTCAATTTTCAACATCAGTTATAAACAAAAGAAAGCAGTTCTTGCTACCGAGAAAATCGTGAATGCCATCCTGCATACAATGTGTTGTAATTCACTTTCAATTCGGGAACCATGCATGGGTTTGTGAAAACTGAATGATCAGCTTAAAAGACCCCAACCACCAATAAGTACAAAAACAATCATAAACAAAATAAATCAGGGATATCTTAGGTAGCCGTGATCCTGATCTTCTGCTTCATCTATACCTGTTCCTCAGAAACGCCGATGTCAACGTTTAATGATGTTTCCTTCTTTGTGTCCCTGTTTCGTATCCCTCCTATCCGATCTATAAACTTTTACTTAGTCGCGGCAATACATACACACACTCTTTACAGATACACGGGCCAAAGGTTGTGCAGTCCACTGATGATTCAACAAAAGCCAAAAGTTGTACCGCCATGACAACTCTACACGAGCTGATGATTGCGCCGGCTAGTGACCATTCTATCCTGGATTCCTCGAGAAGACGCACCACGCTAGATATGGGGTACAGACTAGGGGGGCGTTGCTGATTAATGGTCAGCTGCATCCCAATAGGAAGTATCCCGTGTCGGGCACAGGTACAGATCATTGAAGACAGCAACATCACAATTACGAAAACACTTGTAATACTAACCTCGAGCCAACCGCGAGTAATCGGTTACATATTACTAACATAGTTATAAGGCAAACATTGTCGAAATATTGAACTCCCGGCCCCGTCAGGGTGACGCCATATAAAAATATATATTTTGGATAAAAATAAAAATATATATTTTGGATAAAAAAAAAGACGGGTGGGTAATGTCGGGGACATAACCGGAGTGACGTAGGACTATACAAAGGGGACAGCTTTTGTTAAATATATATTTTAAATATATTGTTTTATTTTCTTCTCCTACGTGAATACCTACCTATCTACCTTAAAAATGGATTAGTTTACTGTTTACTCTTCATGAATATGTTGATGGTTCTGAAAAGAACCTTTGGTGTTGTGTTTTTGTTATCACTCGATATTCCCATCTTGTTCGGTTAAACCTTCCTGTTTAGCTATTGCGTTTGCCACTCGCCACAGCTTTCACAGTTGGAAAATTTCTTCCCATCCAGCTTGTGACATGTTGTTCAGTAAATTACATTTGATGCGACGTGCCGGAGAAACACTTTGCCACTCACTGAAACTAATTGTTGCCTTGATGAGCGCCGAACCGAAGCTGCTCTGTTCTTGATGCGGGTTTTCTGATTGTCGTGAGCAGCTTTGCAAGCCAACTCGAGCACTCCGACGGCCGAAACTCTATAATCGCAGTTAGGTATACTGGTGCTCCGGCACCAATCCGTTCGGCCTAGTTACCCTTGCCGAGCAATCAGTGAATGCGACCAACAGGGAACTGGAGACTTGCACGGTTCGAGTGAGACTTTGCCTTTCCCTTAACTTGTCCTCCTTTGTTACGTCCACGATGCCGATGCCGTACAACCACACGGGTTTACGGTTTGAAAGAAAATAAGATATTTTGTTGGGGTCCGCGTGTTTTATACTCTAGCGGTACACACTCACAGGATAGAGACAAATCGGCAGACTCAGCCAGAGGGGCGAGTCCAACGAGACGAACGAATGAGCGTTAAAAGGGAGCGATGGCAAAAAAATACATTCATTACGATTTGTTCGCTCGTTGGATTCACATGCAGGCTAAAAAGGGTCCTTTTCAGGATCACAAAATTATATTCAATCTAAAGAGTTTATTGTTTTGTTATCACTCGATATCCCCATCTTGTTCGGCTAAACCTTGCTGTTTAGCGATTGCATTTGCCACTCGCCACAGCTTTCACAGTTGGAAAATTTCTTCCCATCCAGCTTGTGACATATTTTACAGTAAATTACATTTAATGGCACGTCGCATTACCACCACTCAGTATCGGATTGGAGGTAATTTTAACCTGTAATTGAACATTTGCGATGACAGTGGTACAGTGTCGACCTTCAATGTGGGGTCATAATTTGGACCCCGAACTCTATGTTTACAAAAATGTCCAACTAAATATGTCGCATTACTGGTCCGACCAATTAGCTAAATGTCGAGATAAGTGTAAATTACTGTACTTTCAATCTAGAAGCAATTTAAGAATTGGTGAAAATCAATAAGCTCAGAACAACTGCCAAATTCACATACTCATCATATCCTGGCAAACAAATTATGAAAAAATCAATTTGTGTTTTATTATTATTTTGGATATTGTTTTAGAAAGCATTGAACTGTATTTCCTAAACTCTTTGTTGGAAGGTTTAATGGCCCTGAAAAGCGCCTTGTTTTATGGAATGGTTCAAATTTAGAAAACTTAGTACTCGTGGTTTTGAAAAAAACCATTTCGAACGCCCTCGATGCCGCCTTGTTCTGGATTTGCCACCAAAGCAGTGTGTATAAAGAACAAACTTTTTTCTTCTGCTACCTGATGCCATTTTGCGATTGCGTTTGCCACTCGCCACTCGCTGCAACTGCCTGTTGTCTTGATGTCCACCGAACCGAATGTGTTCTGTTCCGAATGCGGGTTTTCTTATCGTCGCGAGCAGCTTTACCAGCTAACTCAATCACTTCGGCAGCCGAAACTATATAACGCCGGCTAGGTGGACTGGTGCACTGGTACTAACGCGCTCGGCCTAGCTACCCTTGCGGGGAACTCCAGATCAACACGGTTCGAGCCGGATTTTGCCTTTCCCTTCACTTTTCCTCCTTTGTCATGTCCAGACATGGCTGCTTGGGTTGGTTTGTTGATGTGTTGTGATGCGAACCGATGTGGTGTACGGTTTGAATGAGAATGATCGTTACGGCAGCGGAGCGGGGATTTTTAAGCTGACTGGCTGGCTCGAGAATTACGCATGTGTGAGACTGCGACCAATGTTTCGTTCATTTTTTTCTTTTTCTTTTCCAATCGTGGTTCATTCTATTTCGCTGCTGCTCTGGTTGCCCGTTTTGGTCGGTTCGATTTGAGGAGCACAAAATGGACCAATCAAAAATGGGCACATAGTGCATTTTGACAATGCTTGATATTTCACAATTATTCAATTATTTATCTCAAGAAAAATTAAATGTTATTCGTTATGATAGATGCGTAGATATATTTCCTATCAATTGATGCAAAAACCTTTGCGATCTATTGAGAAATGCTCGAGCTATAAGCGTTCCAAATCTTGCATTTTTTCCTACTTGTTCAGTGCCTAGATTTCCATTTCACCCCCTATATCTTCCGGTTAGACGTAGTCCTACGTCAAAAAAAAAATTGCTGTTGCCTAATGTGTAGACGGCCTAACTCTCTTTTGTCTTTTTTTGTAATCTGTCAATTCAATCAAGACAATCTAACCACGATAGATACAATACGGTAGCGCGACTTATGAGAAAGGCCTTTCAGCCATCTTGGATTTTGTATGTAAACAATCTGCAATATTTTGCAATATCTTTGTTTTACTCTTTGTGTGAGGTATTGTTTTGGTGGGAATAAGAGCAATGAAAAATTAAAAGGTAAGTCTTTTACGGTTAAAGTTAGGTTTGTAATATACTCTATCTTATATGTTTCAGCTCAAGAGAATAAATCGACTTCCGGTGTCGGTCGGTGATGGAGGTATTTTTCCCGCGTTTTGCAGTTAGAGACGTCGGTTAATTATTCGATTGTAAGGTTTCTGGAATTTCAAGTTTTCCTATATCTAATATTCTTTGTTTCCGTGTTCTTGGTTAACAAAGACTTAATGCCTGTTTTTGATGGGGCATAAAAAGATTATATAAAAGAATTTCTAGGAACTTCCTGCGACTTGTTTTATCGTCGATATTGTTCAGCTCATATATTGTAGAAAAAACCCGAAGCTGTAACTGTAAAAATAAGCCACCGATTAATTTGTAATTTACAGTTTACAATTCTTCCGCAAGTGCATTTATTGCACAAGTGTGTATATGCGTGACCATTATATTCAGTGAACAACTATACGAATGTCAAACATTTGTACTTTACTTTTGCACGTATGAATCTAACGACGAGTATATCGACGAATAATATATGAATCCATTCAATCCGGTGACAAAAGGACTAAAATCAAATAAGAATAATCCGAAAATGATATAACGCATTATATTTAATAAATATTCCACGCCACTGACATTAATTTATACATTTCATTGAACAATATTCTAGAAGAGGAAAAAAAGTCACTTGTCCAAAAAAGTTACTCCTGTGCGCGCATCGGTGTCTCAGACCGAAGGTGGTGAAAAAGTGATATACGTCCCCTTCGTACCAACTTATATGATACGCCAAACGATGATGAACAACGAATGACGAAGCTAGAGAGAATCGCAATGTCGCAGTGTTGATGTTTTCTGAGAAATGAACGAATTATTGATCTCAGACCTATGCGCGAGTATAGGAGTGTTAACCGTCATGGTGTTTCGTCGAAATTCTTCGGATAGGCTAAATCATTTACGGTTGAACCATAAAAATGATTCCCTGGTGGTGGAGGAAACTGGGAAGAAGAATTCAGGGTCTGCAGAAGTAAAATGCGGACTTAGAGAAGGTGCTCCCGTTTTGAAATATTAGTATTCAACTTCAGAGTGCCGAGGAAAATATACCATACTAGTGGTCAATGATTCTATAATTGTACCTCTTTTGAACTAGTAGCTATTAGGACCAAGCAGAAATATTCAAACAAATCAGCTATTTCATTCAACATTCAAAGAACAGGTAATTTTGAACAGAAAAAATTTTATATTGGTACAATAATAATATCGTGCATCATTCTCATTGTGTACTTTTTTTTCAATCATCCTCAAAAAATCATGAAATGGTAAATTTATCAATATACTAAAATACCATTTCATTCAAAAACAATTATTCTGCACCATGTTTATTTCAAAATTATATTTAATGTAACTTTTAAAATTATGACATCATACTTTTTTATTACAAATATGTCTGTTCTTTTTGATTACAAGAAATAAATATTCGCTCGGTTAATCGAATACTGAAAAACAATTATTCGAATGAATCGAATATTTAAAAATGTCCCCACGATTAATCGACAATTGAATAAACGAAAAATTTAGACATCTCTATTTGCAGTCAAATCCCTTTCCACAGTCCTCTGTATATTTATACCGTTTCCCCTCGCACACTTATTGACGACACGGTCACACCTTTATTCCACACATCTTGAATCTAACTAAAGGTTGATTTAGACGATGCCAGTCAGCGCTCTAGTTGAAGTATCCAGTGAATAGAGAACAGACACTCTGTTCAAGTTCGAGGCCAATTAGGGGTTGTCCACATACCACGTGGACAGAAAAAGCATGATTTTAGACACCCCCCTCCCCCTCCGTGGACAAGCGTGGACATTTCTTATACCCCTCCCCCTGTTGTCCACGTGGACATTCCTCCGGTTTTGAGCAAAAAATCAAGAAATTCTATTTTTTCGCTTAAATTTCATTTCAAGTTTGTTTCTATTTTCTATTCCATATGTTTAATGATAAAAATTATAGCCTTACAATGGTAACGATTTGTCTTGAAATCTTCGATGTTTTTCAACATTGTCCGGGAGCTCATTATTTTCTTCCGAATTCCATCCACGTTATCTTCATATCCATTTTAAAATACCCTTTGTGAGCTTATTCTCGAGTATTTTTATTAAAGCTGGCTGGCTGTTTGAGTTTTTAAAAAATCAGACAATGAAATCAACCACTTTGTTTGAAAACAGAATTTTCTCGTCTAAATATCAATAACAATAACAATAACAATAACTTTTACAGGTTCGGTAGTGCCTGATGGCTATAATGAACCTAGTAAAACAAAACATCTGCAATATCATCGTGATCGATGATTCCGTTGACCTACAACCCTTAATTGGTAAATCATGCTGAATATTGTCCATAAAAATTCATTGCGAATCTAAGGAAAAAACCCAAAGCATATTTTTGTAGGCATACATCTTTTCGATCATAGATGCACCGTTTTTTCCTGAATATTTCAGCATCCTTCATGCAACTTGAGAATTCCATCCTCTCAGAACTTATGCTATACAGTATATTGAAGTTCTTACAAGAATCTTAACAGTTAATAATATGAAGATGCAATGTCTGGTGTGTAAGGCGGGTGGAGTTTTAGAAGTGCCCTAGAAGCGTTCTGGATCGTTGATTTTCATACGTTCAGCTGCTAGCAGTACTTGTTGGAATTCATCGAAACTAGTTGAAGTAGTTGAGTTGGAATTCATCGAAACTAGCAGTAGGTAAAAGCTCAGGATACAGATTTTCTTCCAGTCCTACCAGACCCAGCCATAACTTTCTTCAAGCGAAAACCTGCTTTGGAGTTCCATTCACTTGCCAAGATTTTTTTAAACTCAACATCCTTGTAAATGATTTGCCCTTTACAATTCGCTACAAATATGTATTTTCGTCGCGTTTATGAAACGAATCGCAGATTGAGATAAGTCCCTTAAAGTGTTTTTCGGTAAAATAAACCCTTATTCCTGAATCCGGTCGAATTTGAAATTAGCACAATGTTGCGTTCTTTAAGAGGGTATTCTAGTCTAAAAATTTGAAAAAAAATCTTTTTTTTTCTTCATATTTCTCTAATTCAGACATTTAAGAATATACCATAGAAGAGACTTTTTGAAAATCTCATTATTTACCAAGCTATAGCCATTTTAGTGATGCGATATCTTATCTAGTACGGCCATAACAATTAACTACAAACGCGTTTTTCTCGAAATATGTTTTTCAAACTGGTTTACACGATATCTCAAGTTCTACTTATCCGATCTATGTTTATATGAATACAATCTGTATGTATCTTTCTTGCAACTTGCACTGTGATCACGCGTATTCTAGAGCTTACCACTCAGAATGCATTCAAGGCGTGTTATTTGGCATAGAAATCTCAACTAAGTACTAATAAAAATGACGCAAGTAATACTACGTTGAGACGGCGAAGTTCGTGCCATTGAAGAAGAAGTAGAAGAATGTATTTTTCTATCTAGAATGTATTTTTATATATCTAGTGATATAATGGATGGTAAAAATATTCTTTGTTTTACTTTTTCGGACCTCGAACAAACGTCCGAAATTCGTGTCTCTATCCCCCTTAATCTGATCGAATCAAATCCTATCGGATTGTACAAATATTGTAACCTTGAAATGCAGAATGCAAAAGTTTATTTCGTTCGGATTGCGATTTGTCAAATCCGATCGGGTTCCGTAATATGGGTTAATATGTAGTCCATGCATTGCCCCATGCCCTCTATTACCGGTTGGAATAAATTGGATCCTAGTTCATGTGCGTTGCCTTCAGAATACTCATTTCAGGAAAGAGGTTCAGTCATATGAAAAAATATGGATGTTTGACCGAGCAGCACTCTCAGGCAGTTCAGTATTTTTATTGATGAATACTGAGCACTCAGGGCGGGCGTGAAGTTCAAAAAATCGTGTAAATACAAAACAGATCTCATTCAATTTTGACTTCTAACTTGAATGTTCTACTTTGAAAAATACTTAACGTTTCCACGTGGACAATATCAACACCCCCTCCTCCCTTACCGTGGACAAGCGTGGACATTTTCGTAACCCCTACCCCCCCTAAAGTTGTCCACGTGGTATGTGGACAGCCCCTTACTTGTTCGATACTGGTACAAATAACTTGAACAGAGTGTCTGTTCTCTGTTCACTGGATACTTCAACTAGAGCGCTGACTGGCATCGTCTAAATCAGCCTTAAGGTTTGAAAATGTCATTTAAATCAAGTAGCTGGTTAGAAGCAAGGTGGCTATATAATATCTATATCAGGTGAAACAATCATATGATATGTGCTTTCAGCCATATTGGAATTGCTGTCGGTATTGTTTACAAACAGCATCGTTTGCCGGCTATGTCACCCACGGAATACATCGATTGAGATTTACCACAATCCATTTCGGAGTATAAGCTCGTTTTCTGTTTCTTATTTATCGATTTTGTAGCAAGTGATCTACAGAGAAAAGTGTTTTGTTGAAAATCATACCGAGAATGGTGGCAAAGTTTCGTCCCGTTGTGGTTCGGCACGGTGAATCTGAATCTACAGAACCAGAAAAATCCTTTGTGGTTGGTTTGATGCTAACGAGGGTAAAATATTGAATCAAGAAAAATAAGAACTGTGATGTAATTTTATTTTACGTCTTTAGGAAAGCAGAAGCCCTAGCCGCCGGTGTGTGGTCGAACAGGCATCCCCATAGAGAAAACTAGGTGTTTGATTAAACGCAACTGTGGTGAATCAACCGGTTTAAACAAGTTGAAGTTGCGGAAAAATACGAGAAGAGCAGTTCTTTATTCGGTGTCGTAGTTTTGAAGTACCACCATCGTACAAAGAACCGAATCCTGTGTTTTACGTATTTTACGACGCAATCATTAAAGAAATACGCTACAGAAGAATCGCTAACCGGATAACTTGCCAATGGCGGAATTCTTCAAGCTGACAATGAAACGTATTCTGTCCTATTGAAACGAGGGTATCAGTCGACAACCGAAGTCAGGAAAAAACATCATCTTAGATCACAGAAAGTCTGCGTGGAATCGTCCGATCCAAATTTTGACCAGAAGAGCGATGTAGCTATTTGAGGGCCCAAATTTGCCAACTGGAATCCTTTTTGTTTATGAATCGGATGAGAATTTGAAACCCGTTATATTTATGCATTTCCTTGTAGACGAAGAAACAGTAAGAAAAGCCATTGAATCAGCCGCTAATCAGGCGAAACTAATTAAATCATTTTAGTATCTCTACGAACTGTATTACGGATACGAATTACGAAATTATGAATATAAAATGTAATGAATTTAATCTTCATGAAGTAGGAAAGTAAATAATATTCCGATATGTGTATAAACGATAATTAGAGTAGATCATGGATAGCCAGAGCATGGTGAAAAAAATTTGTATTTCTATGAATAGAACAGAAATGGTGGCTGAGAATTTGGATAGGAAATTTTTAAAATTTAAATGAATTTATCAGCATTATCTGTTTGGCTTATACTTTTTTGTAATTTAGTACCATTTTGCAGCAAATTCCAACCACTTCACTTTTAAATGTAATTTTACTAAACTTTTATGTTATGAATAATACACTGACATTCTTTGGGGTATGGGCTTCATTTTAACCTCATTTACAAGAATGGATACAGCCTATAATTTATAATATTAAACATTTCAGTCAGTCGAAACCAATGGTAAAGTATTTGCGTAAAAAACAAGCATCGTTATTTTTTTTAGTTTTTGTAGTTGTTTCAATTTTTTGTATATTTTGTTTGCTCTTTTCATGTTGAGTGCTAGAAAAAGTAAGAAACTAATATAAATGGTCAAAAAAAAAAGATCTTTTATGCAGAAATCTACGTTGAAACTAGTATTCAAGTAGCGTTCGGAATTTGATCCAAGTTCCGACGCATGATTCAAATTCCGAACAGAAGATATTTGAACACACTATTTTCAGGCAAATACAGCAATAGTTCACAAATTGGGGTACAAGGATAATCCAATTCTGGAGCATCAATGTAAAAAAGGCCATTGTTAAGAAATGTTCAAAAAAAAACAATGCAATACGTATGTCGTAGGCGCAAACCAACGAGAGTAAAATAGAAATTGATTTTCGTAGTCAGGTTTTCAACTGAAACCACAGTAATGGAACCGGCTTCCTGAAGTAACAGGACGGGCTCGTTTATATAATGACTGGATTATATATGATTCGATTCTATATAATATTGGAGTATTTTAATTGCAAATTTAATTCCAATGAGCTACCGCAACCAAAACATATCAAATTAGGAAAATCATAACTCAAAAACCAAAAACCACTTCTCTGATTTTTGAATATCTTATGTAAAAACCTCAGCTTTCAAGAATAAATATAAAAAATATAGCGCACTCAGTCCCGAAACCATGTAAACTATAAAAAAACGAATGCAATCAATAATCACGGAAACAAAATCCAATTTTTTTTCTTTAATTTGATATATCGATCGGTTTAGTAGTTCAGTAGTAGTAGTTCAGAAGTTATGATTTTTTTAAATGTATTTTCGCTGTTTGGATTTTGTCTCAGAATATGAGTCAGTGACAAAAATGGTGTTCGGAATTTGAGACAAATGTGATTAAACATATTTTTAGTCACAAGGAATATGCGTTTTTAAATCAAATTTATTGTAGTCAAATGAAAAAGAAGGCTCTATTATATCCAAAAATCATATTAATTTCGAAAAAAAGCACCATTCTGAATAATGAGACACTGTTTCATGACCATCAAAGCGCAACTGTTTGGAATTTGAGACAAAACGGTACTACATTCATAAGTGATTCATTATGTATTTAATTCGTTGCATAAAGTTGAATAAATGTGAACATAGCAATAATAAACTATATCTGGAGAATACATTGTATTAATTTTTCATACATATTTTTTTTGTTTTATAATTGATTCGCAATATCAACTTCTTCTTTCATCAATAAGATAATTTTCTTTTCTAAATTATGGTGCTCTTTACATTACGTTCACTTCGATTTGTTATATTTCTTACGCAATCGACTTTTATCTGCGATATTCCTTTTTCTTTTATTTCGCGGTTCGTTCACTTCCTCAGTATATGAGTTGTCTGTTAATAGCCCTTGATTCTGCATATTTATATATCGCATTCGTGCAATTGTTCTATATTTTTACTATCATTATATTATTTTAGTATATATATTTTTACTATCATTGGGTCGAAATTGGGATACTTCAACAGAATACGCTCTATTGTCCTTCGAGTAACATTTTTTTCATTTCGAAACCATTCGTTCCATGACAAAATAAAAATGTTTTTTCCATTGCCAATCCCATAGCTTGAAAAGCTAATGATAGTACTGTAAATCCCCCATACGACAAATTAGCAATGAAAGCTGGTAGTTGTTGTCCATTGCTTCTGCTGTTACGTTGCCCAAATCAGGATAGGAGTTTTTGAGTTTGAATGCAACCCATATATATGTATATGAAACCATCCTTTTCCTGATAGTTGTTCAAAATATCTGATGAAATTGATATTACCGATGAAGAATCATCGATAGCTTCGTCGTTGTATGTGTAATCTATAAAAGACAATGATCTAAAATTACAGTGCATACTAAACAATGGTAAATTTACCTGCCTCACTGGGTCGTGTGTATGTGTAGTCCTCTATGTTTTCGGATAGTTGCTGTGTGATATCGACTCTACGGAAGACTTCAGTGGTTATGAACTCATCTTGTTCATCACAAATATTCGCCTGGTCTACCGTATTTGAATTTTGCTGTGTCACTTTGGGAGTTTTACCTAGAATTATTAGTCTCAACCGGTATATGACATTCAACGGAGTCGGGTTGTCATTCAATCCACCATTTGTTCTTATTTGAGAGAACAATTTTTCTAATAAATCCTGGTTGAGCTGAAATATTAAAAACCGATCAACAATGGTTACGTATTACAACAAATTAGGTTTGTATCAACCTTGAATGTTGAAATATATTTGATGTTATATTTACATCTCATATCTTGGAATAGATTTTTCAAAGACCTTATCGACATTATTATTGAAGTTTGAAGTGTCGCTAGTGTCCTACATATTACTCCATTTTTTTGTATGCTCCATTTGTTTGTAGTTCAGCAGCATTTGTTCCATTCTATTTAATGCGTCTGTTCCTCGGAAGCGATGAACGATTTTTTAAGTTTAATGCTGGCGTATGGCGTGTAGGAATTGAATACATCAAACCAGTTGTTACAAATTTCGATGAAACTGCAACTAACTTAGCTTCCCCTTGCTGGGGTGTGTCTCGAAAGCGGAGTTCTAACGCAGTAGCTGTTGTGTGAGACAATAGTTTTTCCGCTTTAGCAACGTTCTGCTTCTCTACCGATGATAGTTGCAGGTGTCCGTAATGTAAATCGAAGAGGGGCGTCAATTCACATGGTGTCCGTTCCTGGATCAATGTATTGATCAGATTTGATATGATTTTTTGTTGATTCCATAAAATACCACCTCCAATAAACCAATTTCGCAGTAGCTTAAGGTTATGTGGGCTATCACCAAACACATAGATTTTTGCTTCAGTAACTGGATGTTTAAAATAGGTTTTATTAATCGAAATCCCTAGATCTCTACGTAGGCTTAAATTCTCTGGTCCATTATCCGAATTTATACTGACTACATTATAGTTAATTTTATGTAGTTCTACTATTGTGTCACACAACAATTGTTTTGTTATCGCAGTATCAAATTCAATGAAAACGACTTGTTTCCATCTGTCAAATAAACCTCTGGCCATTAGAATTTGTACACGTGAATACGGACCGACGATTTCATTCGCCGCTGAGTCGAATTCCATCATACTGTGAACACTCATCTCATCGAAGGTGAGAATGCACACAAGGTCTTGTGCAGTTTTATTTAGACCAGCTACATACATTGAATGCAATACTTGCTTCAATATGCCTTCTCTTAGGTTGATACGTCGAGCATATGTTGAAAGAGAAGACAGACCTGGTAGAGGTATGTGTATTTTAGTTCGTAGAAACGAGTAACATCGCTTACTCATATACCTAATTGTGAAGGCCATTGAAATTTCATCTGTGGTCCATTTAGGTTTTTTCTTGCGACCCAAAATAACATCAATTTGTTTCGCGGTAAGAACGTGTTTGAAAAGGTTTCTAACGTGTGAAACTAAATCTTCATTCTGAATGTGAGTTTCCTCACATATTTTTAGTTGTTTCTCCAAATTGTTCAAGCGGTTGCGCAGGAACTTTGTTTCTTGTTCTCGCATATCGGATAAACGTTTATTTGCAGTTTTCAGGAGTGATATCTGCTCCTCCCCTACCTTAACTCGTCGTTCGGGGTCATGTATTATTTTTCTTTTGATTCGTGGCCGTTTGCGAAGCTTACTTCAGATCAATTTGAAGCAAACGAATCTTCTCCAAATGATCGAATTGCCTTTCTTCAAAACTTAATTGTTTTAGAATGTTCGAATCTGCAATTGAAAAAAATACAGCTATAGTTAGAAATATGAGGGGCTTAGAATACAAGGGGTGTAAGTGACTTGATCGATTTTTCTTCAGTTAATAACTCAACTGCAAAAACGTTCCAATTTGAGTTTGCTATAGAATCCGATAGATAAGGCTCTGACCTGTCTTTCGCATTGTCAAATACAGCTGGGAATATATTTACAGCTAAGTTATGACCAAAAGAGAGAGTCGATGTAGAGAAATCGATGAAATCACTTACACCCCTTTCATTCTAAGCGCCTCATATACATTCGCACGATTTACTATAACGTAGCCTATGGAGTGAATGAAGAAAATATAATTTACTAAATACGCTCGACATAAAGAGCACCATAAATATAGTGCTAAAACAGAAAGGGAAAGCAAAGCAAATCTCGAACCTATCAGACTTTGTTGCCAAAAGATAGACAAAGATGAGGAATAAGGGAATTCATATAATAATGATTTGATTAAATACTATCGCGTTGAATCTCGTCTGCCAGGTGCTAAGGTGCAAGGAGTTATGATAAGCGACTGTGAAACCTATTGAACCGTTTGGGGACGTTTCATGTTAACATTTTGGCACTTTTCTACCCCTAAGTGTATTGAAGATACAAATTGAACAAATCTAGATACTATCGCTTATTGCTCATACATTTTTCGATGGATTTTTTTGCGACAATTCCTTCAAATATACAGCCGTTCCATGCCAAACCGATATAGTGGTTCTCAGATTTTCGTGAAAATTGGTATTTTTGTTCCTTTTCACAAAATATTAGACACGTATTTTTTATGTTTTTGTTAGGGTGTGTCCATTTATATTTTAGAGTGATCCAAAAATATTTTTTCCATTTTAAAAAAAAACTTTTTTCAAAAAATCATAACTGTTGAACTACTAGACCGATTCAGATGATCGATATATTGAAATAAAGCCAATTAGCTCTTTTTTGGGAAAACATTACATTTTCAAAAAATTGAATTTTGTCTTCGTAATTGTACAGTTATTTACATTTAATGCGACATGTCGAGGCACCACTCAATGTCACATTGAAGGCGATTTTGACCTGTAATTGAACATTGGCGACGAGAGTAGTACAGTGTCCGCGTCTGGTTGCGACTTTCAATGTGGGCCATAATTTGGGCCCCGAACTCAATGTTCACAAAAATGTTCAACTAAACGTGTCGCATTACAGGTCTGTCCAATTAGCAAAAATGTCGCATTAAATTACTGTAATTACTATTAATAATTACGAAAACATGATTCGTCTTTTTCGCAAGTATTATATGTTTCCAAAAAAGAATAGCTCGTTGACTTCAATTTGATATATCGTCGGTTCAGTAGTTCAAAAGTTGTGAAGTTCTGAGAAAAAAATATCTGTGAAAAAAGAAGAAAAAAGGTGCATTTTTTGGATCACCCTAAAATCGAAATGGTCACCCTAATGAAAAAATAAAAAAATATGGGTCTAACATTCCGCGATAAGGAACAAAAGTATTAATTAATCACGCATCGAGAGAACTTCGAGGATAACATTGTGACTGAAAACGCAGCAGTGAATCAATCAATACGAACTGTGCCTAACAGAAAAAAAACTTCACCGGACAAAATTGATTTTTTTTTCCGGAAATGCACAATCACCATAAAGTAACGTACAATACAACAACATAGAGTAGATTGTAAATTATCCAAACTCATTTAAGAATTAACACTGCACAAGAAAAAAATAAAAGAAGCACACCAAGGAAGGAAACTATGCAGCGCCAACAAATCCGTCTCACTTCTGGAACATAGATTTTAAAAATATTATTTGCAATAGCAATACATTTGTTAAATGTCGGTTTCATTCAATGAGAATCAATTCCGAAGACAACAAGTGCATCCATCCAGATCTACATTACAACAAATCGAATCCTAGCCCAATGGAAAAAACCCAACATTCATCATCGTGGGTTTTGGCAGCATTCGGCATAATAGCCAGCGAACTACATCAGCACTTTATCTGCAGCTCTTCGGTGGATTGCCCAGATTCATTATAAAATGTTCGGACAAACACGAGCACACCTTGCAATCTCAGCGACTAATATCTGGCCATCAAACATTTTCATAGAATGTAGAATGTGTTACTAAAACAAACATCAGTTTTCGAACCGCCTAAAGTAAGTTTAATTTGAAAATAAATCATATCCGTAAGTCCGGTTCGTTTTTCATATATTGCTAGCACGACGAATCCAACATGAATACGTGGAAGATTTATTTATATTATATATTGAATGGCGTTAACGTTCGCTATGGAACTTTTGCCGTCTCAACGTATGTATTAAGTATCGTCATTTATTAATACTTAGTTGAGATTTCTTAAACCAAATCCCCCGGCCAGAATGGGAATCGAACCCGAACACCCGGCATGATAATGTGAGACGATAACCACTCGGTCGGGTGCACTATACGTGGAAGATACCAGACTCGGAAAACATATGTATATGTATATACCTGTTCTTCCAGAATGTTCGATTGCATCCTCGGAAGCATGAGGGAAGTCAATATCATTCTGGTTCTTGGGTCGGACACGGTTGGTAATGCTAAAAGTGAAATACATTGTATGTATCATTCGATAATTTGAGTTTCCTCCCTTACCATTTCTCAAAAGTTGTCTGCGCTGTTTAGCCCCGGTATATTCATTTCGCTGTTCATAGCTCTCTGCGTTAAAATGGCTCGAGCAAACTCCATATTTCTGGTCTGGACACCAGGATTCATCATGTCCACAGAAGCGTATCCACATTTTCCTCTGCTCGTCATTGCGTGGGAATCTGTGGTATAATATCGACGTGTTTTTAGTCACACGTTAACTATTGTGCCACTGCTTTACAGCACAATAATAGGCCATCTACAAAAAAAAACAAGTTACCATGAAGCAATAATCCAATGCATAGCAGACTTACTTGGGTTTGAATTTGCAAAACGAAGCTCGTCTGAAGATCTTTTTGTTGGTTCAGTTTCACTTATTTAGCACACACTATTCTCGCATTTGAAAATGTAAAAATGACGTTTCAATTCAAAGCAATAACAAAACAAACAACCCCCGCTCTACAAACTGCATTCCCCTTCCTATTAAAGTGACGATGACGCATCACCTGGTATACATATTATATAGCCACCTTGGTTAGAAGGTGCGTTGCTACACTAGGGGTGTCGCAACAGTTACATTAGCATCATTTTCTTAGTTCAAAAACAAAATCCAGATGTCTCACTGATCGTTTACCTAGGCGGCGCTGCGGTGAAAGTGATGATGGTTTTAAATTTTGCCATGTGAGCTTATGGAAGGTTTGTAGTTCTTTCCATAAAATACAACGTTATAATCATAAAAGATTATTTGATTGCGATGAGTTTATAAGAAATTTAATTCTGCGCAATTTTATATATAACATGTTATTCATTTACCTCTTTCAAAAATGTTGATAATGGTTGAATTAAAGAAGGAAATTCGAGAGCACTATCAAACACAAGTAGAAAAATGCACGATTCATGTGATGCATGTGAGAACTACCTTGGAAAGCCCGGAAGTAAAATATACGTGATTTGTTTTTGAGTTTTAGGTTACATCAGCATCATTTTCTTAGTTCAAAAACAAAATCCAGATGTCTCACCGATCGTTTACGTTTTGCGTTAGATCGCCAATTGACGAATTTACGTTGGATTTACAACCGATGGCGCAGCGAGTAAAATGAGCATGTTTTGTTTTTTTGGTATGAAATTCGTTCAAATTTTCTAGAAAAATCAGAATTTATCTTCAAATTTCCCGGTTTCGCGTATTCTTTCCACGCTGAAAAAGTTAGAAAATCATCATTTTACAATGTGCTATGTATATTACGAGGAATGGCTTGTTATAAGTATTGTAACTTTATTTTTTTCCAAATAAGTAAACAATGAATAGGGTGTTTGTGCTAAAAATACTGCAAATCCTTCTCGTATTGGCCCCTACATAATCAATGATATCAGCCATTTTGATATGATATCGATTTCATCGCAATTATCCATAGTATCAATAACCGGTATGCATTATCAAATTTGAAATTTTCGAAGATTATCTATGACTTTGGTCAAATCGCGTGTTGAAACCATCGTAATTATACAAAACACCTTCTTCTTACCATATACTGACGACATTTAATGGCTGAAATGAATCTAAATTGAAATAAAATTAATAATCACCACCGAATTTTGCTTTTCAGTGCGTAAAATAAACAAACACCCTCACTTTTGTGGTTCTGAGCTCTAATGTCGCATGAGCTGATTCAGTTTTGCGTAAATTCGTCAATCAAAGATAAACACAACGACTGATGTCACTATTTGAGAAAAACTTATGGCAGCGCATGCTATGTCGCTCGAAACTCTACCATCTTCATTACCAAGGCGTTGTACTATAGGTGGACCGTAATGTCAAAATTGCTGTTCGGCCATTGCTCGTGAAAAAACAAATTTGTTTACAAAACAAGTCGTATCTTTTGGTGACAAATGCATTCGTTGGCAATGTAACGAAACCACAGGGCAGTCTCGTTTGACAGCTGGGTGAGTTCCGCACAACCCTGTTTTTTCATGCTAAACGTCAAGCGGAGCTCAGCAGACGACTTCATTCGAAACGTGACAAAGTGCAGATCAGTTATAAAAACAAACGTGTTGCGACTTGATTTGAAATTTTGCTAAGTTCAATTAATAGATTTTTCGTAGTATTTAATAGAAGGTTTTGCCGAAGCTGGTAAAGTAAAGCTGGGGTAAAGGTAAACAATCAAGTAGAGTCAATTTATGCTAAAGTCTTATTTATTTCGGTTAGCAGTCACTATCATTTCAACTGGATAAGACTAGTCAGATACGCAGTCAGTAAGGTTTCAGGTAGAATATTGAAAAAGGAACACGACAATGTGAGTGTGAAAGTTTATTGAGGAAACATTAAACCAATCAAATATATTTTCAGCTTTGAAGCTGTGTAAAAGCTGCTGTCAAAACGTCTTTCCGTCTGCCTGAAAACCTATCCGAACAATCTTCAAAGATTGTCTGGCGGTTCTAGTCGAACCAAAGATGAACGACAACACAGAGAAACACTGTACCAAGTGCGATCGACCGGATTCGGCGGACAATCTCGTCGGTTGTGATACCTGCGAGACGTGGATGCATTTTGGGTGCGCGGGAGTAACGGATTCCATTGCAGATGCTAATCGTAGTTGGAAATGCGATCAATGCCGCATCGAGGATACCATGACCCAGTCTCGAGTGTCAACCGGTCGCTCCGGATCCAGTAAACGCTCTTCACGGGTGGAGTTGAGCCTGCAAATGATGGAGGAGCAGAAAGTCTTGCGGATGCAGAGGATAATGGAGGAGGCCGCTGTACAACGAAAGCTTGCCGAGGAGGAGGAAAAGTTTTTAAAACAGAAATACGAGCTGCTTATTGCCGAAGCAGATAATGCGGAAGAAGAAAGTAGTAGGAAGACTGAATTGAGTAGTAGAGCTAGTCGAGCGAAAGTTCAATCGTGGCTGAGTAAACACCAAGCCGGCGCAGCCCAGTAACGTGTTGCCATCGGTAATTGGAAAAGCTCACCAGTTTAGTTTTCCCAGATCTCTTCCCATTGCTGAATCGACGATGAATAAGACTGCGATTCTGGCGTCGGATGTGTTAGAACCAGAGATTCGACGACCAACGATGATTCCAACGTTACCCTCGGTACAAACCAGCAGTCAATGTGGTGGGTATACAGGATTGGACAGTGTGTCTTATTCTATTGCCGTCCCAACGCCGTTAGTTTCCAATCAAATCACATCAGTAACTGGGGGTATTTCTGCGTTGCGTATATCTACTGCTAAACCGATGCAGGAATCGCAGTATCCGATCTGTAAGCAAGGATTAAGCGGGATGCAGCAAGTGATGACAAATCCTACTTCGTCAAATGCAGTTATGGGTGTGCCGACAGAGAGTCTAGTTCCATCTTGGATAAACCGGAACCCCATTTCTTCATCAATCCAGGCTCAAACAATCAACAACGTTACAGGTGGTCTAGCGAACATCTACCCTTCGGTGTCATCTGGCGCGCAACAGGATAATGGAAACGTGAAGCTGCCGACAGGAATTTCTAGCTACAAAACAGTGCAACCAGTCAGTCAAGTGGGTCATTCAGTGCCGGTGCGAGGTCTTGGTCCATCAGGAGAGCAACTGGCTGCGAGGCAAGTAATGCCTAGGGAACTTCCAAGCTTTTCTGGAAACCCTCAAGAATGGCCGCTGTTCTATAGTTCATTCTGTAATTCAACGGAGGCATGCGGTTACTCTGATGTCGAGAACTTGCAACGAGGTTGCAACGATGTTTGAAGGGGGATGCACTGGAAGCAGTCAGAAGCAGGTTGTTGATGCCACAGTCGGTTCCATTTGTGATTGATACGTTGCGAAGGTTGTATGGTAGACCAGAAATACTAATTCACTCGCTTCTTCAAAAGCTGCGTACAGTCCCGTCTCCGAAAATCGACAATCTTCACTCGTTGATCACATTTGGACTTGCAGTACAGAACGTAGTCGATCACATGTGCGTTGCAAATTTAAATGACCATTTGTGGAATCCGACTTTACTTCATGATCTGGTGGAAAAACTTCCTCCTCAGCTCAAAATGGAGTGGTCTCGTTTCAAAAGAAGTAGCACTAGTGTCAATATGACGACATTCAGCACATTCATGTCCGAACTAGTCGTGATGGCTTCAGATGTCACGCTTCCCATGGATGTTTTGAGGACACAGAACACGTCCAACAAAACTGGAGGAGAAAAGCAGAAGTTGTTTGTACATTCCGAGAATGTGCAGAATGGGAAAGTGGAAATCCAGGAGAAGAAGCAGTCAATAGAACCGGTGAAGAAGACCTGTACGTATTGCAGTAACGAAAATCACCTAATCGTGAACTGCGTAAAGTTCGAAGCGCTTGACATGGATGAAAGGTGGAAAGCCATTAGACAGAAGAATTTGTGCAGAAGCTGTCTCATACCGCATCGAAAGTGGCCTTGCCGTTCCAACAAGGAGTGTGGCATCGACGGTTGTAGAGTACGTCATCACAAGTTACTACATTCGATTAGGAACCCTTCGCAGAATACAATGGAAACAGCTAGCACATCGCAGTCTTCGAATAGTGTCAAGAGCGTCGCCCACCAGAATCTTCACTCTTCAGTTGCGTACTCGTTGTTCCGATATTTACCTGTGACAATTCATGGCAATAGTCAGCAAATCAGCACCTTTGCTTTCCTAGATGACGGGTCAACGTCTACTCTACTCGAATCTGGTATTGCATCGGCGTTAGGTATCACTGGACCAACAGATGATTTTTGTTTGAACTGGACAGGTAATATATCGAGAGAAGAGAGGGGATCGCAACGGGTTACTGTGGTCATTGCCGGGGATAGAGGGAAGTTCAAGCTCAACAACGTGCGAACAGTGCAAGAGCTTCGATTACCGAGTCAGACAATGCAGTACGATCAGTTGCAGAATACCTATCCTCATCTAAAAGGATTGCCGGTTTGCAGTTATGAGGGAGCTACACCGGGCATCATTATCGGGTTAGAACATGTGCGACTTATAACTTCTTTGCGAGTACGAGAGGGCGGAGAAAATGAGCCTGTGGCAGCAAAGACACGCCTAGGTTGGTGTGTCTATGGAAAGAACTCTGACAACGGAATCATGGTGGAACAGTTAAATTTACATCTGGTTGCTGATTCGGAAATTCGAGAGCTACACGATTTGATGAAGCAGTATTTCGTCGTCGAGGAATCGAGCGTGACCAATAAGCCGGAAGCTGAAGAGGACAAACGTGCGCGGGCAATAATGGAGACTACAACTCGTCGAGTGAAGATGTCTTTCGAAACAGGTTTGTTATGGAAGTATGATCACTTTTCATTCCCGGACAGCTATCCAATGGCGGTACGACGAATGAAGGCCTTAGAAACGCGATTGAGTAGAGACCATGTCCTTGAAGCTAAAGTGAAGGAGACGATTGCACAGTATGAAGCGAAGGGATATGCACACCGGATCACCCCTGAGGAACTCCAAACGACAGATTCAAGTAAGGTATGGTACTTGCCACTAGGAGTGGTGCAAAATCCGAAGAAACCAAATAAAATTCGGCTTATTTGGGATGCTAAAGCGCGAACGGGAGGAGTCTCTTTCAACGACATGTTGATGAAAGGACCAGATCTGTTGGTGGCATTGTTGTCCGTACTTCTCCGCTTTAGGCAAAGAAATATTGCGGTGGTAGGGGACATAAAAGAGATGTTCCACCAGATATTTATTAGGTGTGCGGATAAGCAGTCTCAAAGGTTTCTGTTTCGAAAGTCTCCAGAGTTGTCTCCTCAGATCTACGTAATGGACGTAGCCACATTCGGTGAAACCTGCTCGCCTAGTCTGGCGCAGTATGTTAAGAATAAAAACGCAGCAGAGTTCACCGAAAGATTTCCAAGGGCGGCGAAAGCTATTATAGAGAACCATTATGTAGATGATTTCCTGGACAGCGTAGATTCAGAAGCGGAAGCAGTACAGCTGGTCAACGAAGTAAAGTATGTGCACTCACAAGCGGGGTTTGAGATCCGAAACTTTTCTTCCAACTCTGTTGAAGTTCTGGCTGAAATCGGAGAGCAAAGAGCGCCACAAACGGTGTCCCTGAATCTGGAGAAATCCTCAGAAACGGAGAGAGTGTTGGGTATGGTTTGGAGGCCGACCGAGGACATCTTTACCTTCGATCTAAGTACAATGAAGGACGAGGTTAGAGCGCTGATTGCAGGTTCAGTTACACCAACCAAACGACAAGTTCTGAAGGTCATAATGTCGCTATTTGACCCATTGGGGCTTATTTCCCATTTTGTCGTCCGAGGGAAAATTTTGATGCAGCTAATCTGGAGATCCGGAACGGATTAGGATGAACTGATATCGGAAGACCTTCGAGAAAAGTGGGATTGTTGGTGTCGTTCTATGCAGAATCTGGACGAGGTGGCGGTGCCTCGGTGTTATTTTAAAGGAATTCACAGTTCTCATCTTGGTAATATAGAGGCCCACATGTTTGTTGATGCGAGCGAACTAGCATGTGCTGCAGTTCTTTACCTCCGAATTGCTGATAGTGGCCAACCTCGTTGCGCACTAGTAGCGGCGAAAACAAAAGTCGCACCGTTGAAGCCTCTATCAGTGCCTCGTCTTGAGTTACAAGCTGCGATGATTGGAACGAGATTATTGAGTAGTGTTCTGACATCCCTGGATCTTCCTGTGTCGAGGCGATTCCTGTGGTCCGACTCGTCAACCGTACTTTCGTGGTTGAGATCTGACAGTCGTCGGTATCACCAGTTTGTGGCCTTCCGAGTAGGGGAAATTCTTACGTCGACCAGCATGGATGAGTGGAACTATGTGCCCTCCAAACTCAACGTGGCTGATACCGCTACCAAGTGGAAAGATGCGCCCAGTTTCGATAGTAAGAGTTCTTGGTACAACGCGCCAGATTTCCTGTACAAGTCACCGGAATACTGGCCATCGAAACCTTCGCCAAGTAAGTTGGAGACAGATGTTGAACTTCGTGCAGTGTTCATGTTCCACGGTACAATACAGCCACCGCTGATAGACATTTCTAGATTTTCGAACTGGAACCGACTGTTAAGAGCCACAGCATACGTTATACGAGGTGTTCATCGTTTCAAGGGTGAGAAAAGTCCGAAACCAGTTATATTGATCCAGCAGGAACTCAAGAATGCTGAAAACATACTGTGGAGACAGATACAAGCTGATGCTTATCTCGACGAAGTAGCGATTCTGAAACGTAATCGAGCGTTTCCGGAAAGTGCAGTATCAATTCCGAAATCGAGTCCGATATATCGTTTTTCGCCGTTCCTGGATGAGGAGGAAATCATTCGGATGAACAGCAGAATTACAGCGGCGCCGGGGGTTCCATTAGAAGCAAAGTTACCAGTTTTGTTGCCGAAGAAGCATTCTGCGACGGTTCTTCTTGTGGATCAATATCATAGGCGGTTCCTACACGGAAATGGAGAGACGGTGTGTAATGAGTTGCGTCAACGCTTCTGTATTCCAGGTCTACGAGGTTTGATCCGAGAAGTATCCGGAAAGTGTCAGTTCTGCCGCATTAGAAAAGCTACTCCACAGCCTCCTATGATGGCACCATTGCCAGAAGCTAGGGTGACTGGATTTGTAAGACCATTTACACACACCGGAGTGGATTATTTCGGGCCATTGATGGTAAAACAAGGACGCAGCCTTGTTAAGAGATGGGTGGCACTATTTACTTGCCTCACGGTACGTGCCATACATTTGGAGATCGTGCATAGTTTGTCCGCTCAGTCTTGTGTGATGGCAATTAGACGCTTCGTTGCTCGTCGCGGTGCTCCAGAGTCATTTTACAGTGACAACGGGACAAATTTTCTGGGAGCAAGTAATTTGCTGGCGAAGCAGATACAGGACATCAACGAGGATTGTGCCTCAACGTTCACCAACTCTAAAACCAGATGGCACTTCAACCCACCTTCAGCACCACACATGGGTGGATCGTGGGAGCGGATGGTACGCTCCGTGAAGACTGCCATGTTAGCAATAGCCGATCATCCACATCATCCGAGCGACGAAGTTCTGGAGACAGTACTCCTAGAAGCTGAAGCTATTGTCAATTCCAGGCCGCTCATGTACATACCGCTGGAGTTTGCAGAGCAAGAAGCATTAACACCAAACCACTTCCTGCTCTTCGGTACAAAAGGTATTTCGCAAAACGAGATGGCGATCAACTTAGGTGGTAGTGCATTACGGGATAGCTGGCGTCTTGCGCAAAATTTGGTGCATCACTTCTGGACACGTTGGATTCGTGAGTACCTTCCAACAATCAGCAGGCGCACCAAGTGGTTCGAACCAACGAAGCCACTCGAACCTGGAGATTTGGTTTTAGTCGTCGATGAAGGAAAACGATATGGGTGGCTCAGAGGTCAGGTCGTAGATGTGACCAAAGCAGCTGACGGACAAGTACGGCGAGCGGTGGTGCAGACGAAGAACGGGCTAGTGACTCGACCAGCTGTAAAGCTGGCTCCCCTGGATCTCAAAGTATCTGAGTCCTCCGGAACTACACGGGCGGGGGAATGTAACGAAACCACAGGGCAGTCTCGTTTGACAGCTGGGTGAGTTCCGCACAACCCTGTTTTTTCATGCTAAACGTCAAGCGGAGCTTAGCAGACGACTTCATTCGAAACGTGACAAAGTGCAGATCAGTTATAAAAACAAACGTGTTGCGACTTGATTTGAAATTTTGCTAAGTTCAATTAATAGATTTTTCGTAGTATTTAATAGAAGGTTTTGCCGAAGCTGGTAAAGTAAAGCTGGGGTAAAGGTAAACAATCAAGTAGAGTCAATTTATGCTAAAGTCTTATTTATTTCGGTTAGCAGTCACTATCATTTCAACTGGATAAGACTAGTCAGATACGCAGTCAGTAAGGTTTCAGGTAGAATATTGAAAAAGGAACACGACAATGTGAGTGTGAAAGTTTATTGAGGAAACATTAAACCAATCAAATATATTTTCAGCTTTGAAGCTGTGTAAAAGCTGCTGTCAAAACGTCTTTCCGTCTGCCTGAAAACCTATCCGAACAGGCAAAATAGCTGCTCGCGCTTTATTGTCGAATCATAACAGTACAGAAGGATGTTTTAGTATATCTTTTCGCCTTTCTTTCCAAGCAAAATGTACTTCTGTTTGGCTCCCATCGGCGGGGAAAAGAGTACTATCAGCTTACGGCGATAGTGACAAAAAATAAAGGCTGATTTAGACGATGCCAGTCAGCGCTCTAGTTGAAGCATCCAGTGAACAGAGAACAGACACTCTGTTCAAGTTACTTTTACCAGTATCGAACAAGTGATTGGCCTCTAACTTGAACAGAGTGTCTGTTTTCTATTCACTGGATACTTCAACTAGAGCGCTGACTGGCATCGTCTGAATCAGCCTTAACGCTGATTGTGGCTCCACTGATTTCGCTCAGGGAGGAGGAGAATGCTGTGCATATACCGGGAAGGAGATCCGGAAAGGGCCGTTACAAGTAATTGGCTAGAGCGAAAGAAGGTTGTGCACTATATTCCACGAATATATATTTGCTTATTTTTTCCTTCAATTATTTTCCTTAGCGAGTTGACATTGAAATCATAACCACACACCCAAACAAAAAGTAAATAATTCTGAAAGTTACGTCTCGCTACTCGTCTCACGTCATGTCCTGAAAGTGTCAAGAACGAAACACCTATAGTTCATCATATTGTTCATTACCTTTTTTCCAGTACTTGGCTTGTGCCCAAGCTCGCTCGTGATCAGTCTGTCTTTTTCGCGCTTCAACCATATAAATCCCCTTCTGCTTCCTTCCGCACTGTTTCATATACCGCTTCTCTACCAACTTAGTGACGAAACGGCCTCACCTAGTACCATAGATTCATCTTGCGTTTAATAAAAACATTGGCATTAGTGATGTCTAAACTTTTCATTTATTCGATTATCGATTAATCGTTCGGACATTTTTCAATATTCGATTCATTCGAATAATTCTCGCGTAACTTTTGAAAAGGTCCTATGTAACAAATGTAAACAAATCGAGTTAATGGATGCACGCTATTAGTTTTCAATCATTGAATGTATTACAAAAACAATCGTTCACGTATCTATCTTCTTCATCTTTTTGTCGCCGATACAAAAAATATCCAATGTACAGATTCGAATTTTAAGCACCCGGCTGTTACTTCGGACGTCACTTTCCTCCGACGGCCGAAACGTCCGAAGTAACAAAGCAGTCAATACAACTCGCAGCCGTACTTCGGTCGTTTTGGAATTTGTTTCTTACAGGTGTTGTTATCGATTTCAGTGCAATTCAACGAGTGATAACAGTAATAATCAGTCTTTAGAACGAAATGCTGATATTTGGATTGTTGTTTATTAGTTAGTTTCAAATTTTTATAGTGCAATGTAATATGTCCAATGTGCAAACGCGGGCAGTCAAAACGTCCAATGTAACATTTTTCGCTCCGAGGCTTCAACCTTAATCTCGAATTACGGAACAATGAACCTTTTCAAAAGTTAAGCGAGAATTGTTTTTCAATATTTGATTAATCGAGCGAATATTTATCTCTTGTAATAATCACGTATCACGTTGTCATTCTGGTCGCGTGGTTAATCGGGTTGCCGATGTTAGATAGTTGGATGATAAAATGTTGGATAAAAAAACTATATAGCCTAATTCTTAACCTAAAAATGCATTAGCCTTGAGAAAAATTCTTTCTTTCATTAATCGCGATTACAGTGGCAATTATTCGATGTATTCATATTTTGATTTTAAATTATTCGATACCAAATTACTCGATTATAATTTCAGATATTCGATTATTTGAATTAATCGAACGATTAACCGACATCTCTAATTGACATTTCTCACGCGACTGGCTCCACCAGGAACTACTTACCGGAATAAAGGAAAAAACAGTACAAAATACGGAATGGGTGTGTTATTATAATGTTTTTGTAGGCAATACAGTTACAGCTTTGTATTGTATAGAAGAAAATCCACAGTTTATGGAAATAACAGCTTCATTTGTTTTTCTTATAATGCAGATTTTAGCTATAAACAACATGTGAAAAAAATAGATACAACCTGTATTGGAACATGATATTTTTACTCACTAATTAGCCTAAATAGTAGCCTAGCGTTGTATTTATACTTGAGCATTAACTGTATTCGAAACCTTATTTGATTTTTGTTTCAGCGCCAGTGAGAATAATTTTGAATGACCTAACGGAGAATCCTACTTGCGAACATGGGCCAACTGTATTATTTCAAATAACCAACGACAGCGATCGCCCCGAAGAGGAGTATTTTGCGTGTACAGCTAGTCGCAATGGTGAATGTTCATTTCATATTAAAAAGAATGGAGAATCGCGTTATATGCGCAATGAGGTGAAAACATCGATTGCAACAGAAATGTTTACCGAGGTATGTTTGAGTCATTTAGTGCGTAAGAAACCACCGAATCATGGACACTAGGATGAGTAATTTTCTGTGGAAGTCACTGTGCCCATTAGTTTGATCTAATGTGGTAACCACGATATAAGCGATACATTAAAGCCTCGTTATTGGATTCAATGTATCGTGATACACACATCATTCATCGTTAACTAGACAATCCGGTATGACTCGTGCATCTATGCACCAAATATTGCGATCGCTTGATCACCGCGCAAAGAACGCATGTGTCGTAATACATTTATTCTGATGTACATCTACACGTAACATTTATTCTGATGTTCATCTACACATAACTAAAGTTTAGCTTTAGATTTAGAATAACTACCATTAGAGTACAAAAGACTGAAAGTATACGATCTTGCCAATGTGGTTTAGTCAGAGACCGAGGTGACTCTCGGTGGTTAGATCTCAATTTAGCAAAAATTGACCACCAAGAATGATAAATTCAAAACCAAATGCGATTGTTACACAGTGATAGAGGCGATTGTGACCTGTTATTGGACATATCAACAAACACATTACAATGTAAAAACATGTTAAAACAGGAAAATCATTGAAAATCTAACTCATAACCATTAGAAAAGGGTGCAAAATACATAATCTGGTAAAAATGTTGGAAAATGTTTAAAAACACTCCAAAAAATTAATCGTGTTGTAGAAACAAACTTGCACAAAGGATATTGACCAAAATGTCCAATTAGAATTCACTTATTCTCGTCGCATTACAGGTCTGTCCAATTGGAGGGAAATCACTGTATTCAGTATTCGTTTATTTTTCAGGTACGCAACGCAGAGGCTTCTCAAAAGATGTATTGTATCACGTGTCAAAAATTATTGCTGAAGTCAGATTTAAGTTACCACAAAAATCATAGGGTTTATGATGAACTAGACGAAGAGACACTAAAGGAACCTACGCGTGTTTTACTACCATTAAGCCGTGACGGTAACGAAGCGCAATATTTTTTTACTGATAGTGCATTGCACTGCTTCGAAAGCATCTTTAGACATCTAATGATTACAAAAGTACTATGCGTTGGAGCACCCAGATTGCATGAATACCTCTCCACTAAAACTAATATTAGTTCGTTGTTACTGGACATTGATGAACGATTCCGTTGGTTCTACGATGAAGATCACTTCGTTCATTACAACATGTTCAATCATTACTTTTTCAACGGGCAATGTGCAGAAAATGTCTTCGGAAATTTTTTATTGAATCCTGGGTAAGTTTCTTCTGTATCCCCTTTCACCATCATCATTTGCAATACTTATTTATAAATAATATATTACCAACAAGCATTTTAAGTAGTTATAACAGTTGATTATCCTGAGCTGTTACTTCTTTCATTTTCAAAAATCTTTTAATGACGACACTAACGTTCCACAGGAATTTTGCCTTTGCAACTTCTAATACCAGTAATAACTTATATACCGCGATTCTCTTCAACCTTCTATCATTACGCTATTCAAAAACCTCTATCATTACACATGAAAAACGCAATGTTTTTCAGATGCCAGAATGTGTTGGATGATAAATTATATTTTTAATATATACTAGCTGACCCGGCAAAGTTCGTCCCGCACAAAATTTATTTTTTTGTTATCAATACATTCAAACATTCACGTTTTCTTACTAAGCGCAAGTTCATGAGTCCAATCGCAGAACTGTTCATTGATTGATCTTCTAATCGACCCCGTTGAATTTACTTTTTACTAAAAAATTCCTATACTTCTACCAAAACTCATCATTATATTTTTTTTATCCCATTTATTTATTTATTAGGCCCATTAGCATTTTAGCTGTAACAGAGCCGGGTTTTAATCGTGTACATGTACATATGTTTATGTTTCTATAAACTGTAAATTACACAGTAGTTAGTAGTAGTCATTTAGGCGTTAAGTTTTCTGTTCCATTATATTATGGTAAATTACACAGTAGTAGCCATTTCGGCGTAAGGGTATTCTTTCTGTTCTTCCATTGTTCAGCAGACCGGTCAGCGGAGACAGTTGATATTGATCATTGTTGGGTTATTTATAGAACAGTAGCCCGATGTTTCTTGCAGAGCAGAGCAGTTGTATGGATGAATCGATCTAATTTCGACCGTGGATCGATCTCCATCGCTGATGATGTTTGCGTGGACGTAGTTATTCTATAACAACACAAAGATGGTCAATTGAGGGTCCTGAGTTTGAACTCACGACCGATCGCTTAGTACGCGAACGCGTAACCAAGTGGCTACGAAGACCCCCTTCATCATTATAATATCAAACTATTTTCCGACACAATTCTGGTTCAAGATTTTTCAACCACTTGCAAATAACATGTTTCTTCGTTACATGGAATAAATGTTTGATACAAAAAATATGATAGAATAAAGACAGACCCCTCCCCTCTTCTCCCCTTAAAGAGGGGGGAGGAGTGTCTATTCATCACAGAAACGTTTCGTGCCCCCTAAAATATTCACATGCCAAATTTGGCTCCATTAGCTTGATTAGTTTTCGAGTAATGCAGAAATTTGTTTTACATTTGTATGACAGCCCACCCTTTTCTACGTGCAGTGTATTTAATTATTTTTCCTTATTTCTGTACTAATAGCTTTGTTACACCAGTTTTTCCCACAGAATATGTATCTTTACTGATCCTCCCTTCGGATGCCGTACCGAGTTGCTAGCGAATGCCATAAGAACAATAAATCAATCGTACAACAGAATCAATTCAACTACTCAAGAAATACTGCCGGTATTCTTGATATTTCCTTATTTCATGGAAAACTACGTACAAAAAGTAATGAGTGCTATGGAAATGACGGACTATCAGGTTAATTACAGCAACCACGACAAATTCCACGACGGTAAAAGCGGATTAAAAAACGGTACCCCGGTTCGAATGTTTACCAATGTTCCCATGGATTCGTTCTCTCTACCTGCTGATCAAGGATACAAGTATTGTTCAAAGTGTAGAAGATACACTCATATATCCAATTCACATTGCTCTATATGTAAAATGTGTCCTTCGAAAAACGGATCCACCTATCGTCATTGTTTGAAATGCAATTGGTGTGTTAAACCAAACTACAAACACTGCAACCGTTGTGGGAGATGCACCCAAATACAGGGACATGTTTGCCATTCCTACGTGAACCAAATAACGTGTAGAATTTGTACAACGAAAGGCCATACAGAGAAAAATTGTGTTTATTGGAAAATTAAACATAAGAAGTTCAATACAGGCTGCCTAATATGTGGTGGAAAATCTCATATAATCAAGCACTGTAAACTGCGCAAACAGCGTTTAAAAGAAAAATATTTTCTTGGCAATTATTCCAACTCAATTAACAATATTGTAGAATAACACCCTTATTCTCATTTTTGAACGAATAGGAAACGTACGCAAATACCATCATTGTTTTCGAACGAGCCATTCGTCGTATTTTAATTTACAGTCGTACTAGATCATATTATTGGTGTGCTTATTTGAATAAACTACATTATCGACATTGATGACAGCTGTTTACATTTTTTACACTTCTGTTCTGTTTTTGTTTGAGCTTGCTCGGATGGAGGAGCTAACCGAGCTTGGTGCCGCCTATACCCAAATAACTCATCTTTCTTCCCGGCTGGGCAATCTATGGAATTTGCGTTCACCCACTCTGCGCAACAATCACTTCGTCTATCTGCCCCGGGATCTCACAGTGCTCAGGCTGGTATTTCTCGACATCAGCAACAATATTGCTATCCTGCCGGTGGAATTTCGACAAATGCGCTCGCTGGTCGATCTAGAACTGTCGAACAACCCGAATACCTCACCACCAGCAAGCAATAGTAAAATACCCATTCCAAATGGCACCCCGAAAAAGGCGGCCGTGTCTTACAGCAGCTGTACGGATTACGCATACGTGAAGACGAACAGTCCCTACAAGGCGTCCACTGGCATTCTGACCCATAACAGCGTTCCTACTTCGATTTCGAAGCCAACGGTAAACGGGGGAAACCAGAAGCCAATCTCTGCAACCGTTGAAACCTAACAAGTGGGTTGGAGTTAATTTGTAACGATATTATGTTTCGCGATAAGTTAACCCACGTTTCTCGTACTGGCAATATCCCAAGAAAGGCTTCTCACATTTGGCACAAAGTTCTGAAACAATAATATTATATGAACAAGTGCCAACTTCTGGAAACTAGACTGAACCTGGAGGCAATCGCCAACGAGATTGACACGGTTCAATGCTGTTGCTCGACGAAAGTAGGTAGTAACCTATGCGGATTTATTTATCTGAACGCTCTTCGTTCAAGTGTCAGACATTGATTGATCTTATACATAGTTCCAAGCAGATGAATAATGTTACATATATTTCAAGTGCTGGAGCGTTGCATCTGGCAACTGAATGCAAATAAAAAACTTTGACGAGTTTAATGCTGGCTCTAGATATTCGGATGGATTGATCATCGGTTTACAGCTTCAAAATATAATTTATTAATAAAACTTAGCTCGATCGAACCATTTCTCCTGGGATTTATTTACAATCCCGCTTTGCATCACACTGCTTGAACAGTGGAAGAAGCAATCCTAAGTGTGACACATTTGCTTAGGGATTAACTATAAAAAAAAGTTGCTTCAATAGCTGGAATACATTGGGTCGTTCTAAGTGGGAAATTAACTTTAACGCCTCTGGGATCTCGATCTCTGCACATGTTAGCAGCAAACATCGCTACCTTGACACGATCCTTTCGGAAATATTGTGTAAATTGTCAATTGGCGAAAATATTCGCCAACAGTTCCACTAAAATGCAATTCATTATCCACAGCGCTAGGCAAGTATCCACAAGAATGTCTGGGCTGAACCGATGTTATCGACTTTGCGAAAGATTCCATAAAAAAAAAAGATTTAGGTTGAATTCTAAGTCTTCCAGTGGCATGGTTGAAAAACTCCAAAGCAGCGTTGATAAATCTATGGCGCGGAAGTAGTTTCTTTGTTGATTTCTGTTTCGATGTGTTTGGATAATTCGGTCAGAAATAAGCGGTTCAAACAGCCGTATGGCACCCGCCATGTTTTTGATGCCAACATCTCACACGTTAGAAGTATTTGTTTTTTTCAAAACAGCGATCCGCGTTGACGGCAGTGAGCTTCGTTTACTAGTTTAGGGGAGCGTCAAAGAACAGCTGATTTTCAGTCGGAGTGAACGTTTTCAATATTAAAATTATGAATGAAAATTAGCTTTCTCATATCAAATTAGTATTCTGTTTAAATTAAAAACAGTTTTGTTTGCAGGTGGGGAAAAAGTCTCATACGAAAATTGTTTATGAAGACAACTTGATATTATAAAGAAAAAAATCAGCAACAATGTTGGAATTGTATGACCATATGGTTGAATGAAAGTCAGAAATACGTGTTTCTAATAATTAAATAACATAATGTGAAAATTTTCATTCAAATTTTAAAATTTGAAAACCGGCTTCGTGTCTACTAATCTGGTAGAGATTACACTAACGATTTTGGGACCCAAATTATGACTCAAACTTGAAGTCGCCACCAGACGTCGACGTTATCGCGAATTACCAATTTACCACCATCTGACATATCGTGATGTCGATGATGAACTTTTACAGCAGAGGGATAGTGAGATAGGCGGTGACGGTAGGTAGAGTGAGATAGCGATAATCGTGTCATACACCTGGGTTCAAATCATCGTCCCATATAAGGTTATCAAAGATATATGCGAAAAGATGAGACAGCCCTTGGAAATCAAAACATTTCCCATGGCTTTGTACAATATTTCTAGGGAATGAGTATGAATTAGGTTTACAATAAAAGGAATCAAGTAAAGTCAATCGTTCCTACCGTATTTTTTCCATGATTTCTTCGGAACAAATCTGATTCATTTGGGACATTTCACCAATGTGACAAACAAGGCTGAATCACTTTCTTCAAAGTTCAAAAACTTCAAAGTTGTCAACCGGTCAAGAAACAATTCGGAAAAATTTATTAGCAAAAAAAAACAGAATATTATTAACACTAGAGACTGTTGTTTATAATTAGTTATTTTTTTTTTTCATTTTCTCTATTACAAGTACAGTCTATTTAATTTCTGTTGTGTTTCTTGCATGCAAAATGAAGCGGAAAGTGAAATTACTGTTGCTTCCTCCGAAGCCTCCACCAAAACTTGTATCTGCTCCTCGGAATTGGAAGAACTGTCGGAACATGTGCTGTGGGTCAATGTCTGAAAGTAAAACATGTTAAGTGTGATTCGCATACAACATCAACGTCACGTTTACGTTCAGTCATGTCACGTTGCGTCAATTATTCTTCCATGGAATTCCTATTGAAGCATTCACATACACCAGCAACGGCAAGTCGAAGTTCCCGTTGCCGGTGTATGTGAATGTTTGCATAAGAACTGCTTGGAAGAATAATGTGCGATCCACATAGAACGTTACGGAAAAGAATGTCTACGTTCCGTCACCGTCTCCACCAATTCACACATGCAGTCTATGCTTGCAGCAGCACCGTCACGTCAAATGTCAAACGAATGATTCATTTAATGTTATTCATGGTGTCGCCACCTACAACAGTCCTCAGTTGCAATGTCCTCTTTCGAATGAGCATGCCTGAATCAGTTCTAAATTTAAGATAAATTCAATGGAAATCATTGAAATATATAACGTAAATGCTTAAACCCCGTAGTTCTGACCTTTATCCAACAATAATAATATATAGACTATGTTTCTCAACTAGTCACGAATGATTTTGACTTCGGAATTTGGAACTAAGAGATATGTTGGCATAAAAAATATAACCAAAACAAAACAAAAGTCGAGACACAAAGCCCAGACAAAAACCCAACGAATCGTCCGTCTCCGTCAATTATTCTTTTCTACAAATCCTGCCGGTCGTTTTCGTTGAACGTATACTGACGGGTCGTTACGTTGCCGGTGTATGTGAATGTTTTCATAAGAACTGCATGGTAGAATAACTGACGTAACGGAACGTGAACGTAACGTGGATGTTGTATGTGAATCGCACTTAATTGACGCAACGTAACGGGACGGAACGTGAACGTGACGTGGATGTTGTATGTGAATCGCACTTTATTCGGTCGCTGAACTTTTCCTCCCACCTAAAAAAATCAACAACGTGACTGTTCAAGATCCTCAATGTCATATTCACTACCGTATCGTGTTTTCATGCCAGCATCAGATAATACCAGCTGTATGTCCCCACGCCTTGTTTTTGGTGCCAACATCTCAAACATCAAAAGTATTTGTTTTCTTCAAAATCCGCGATCCGCGTTGGCGGCATTGTGCTTCGTTTACTAGTTTAGGGGAGTGTCAACGAATAGCTGATTTTAAGTCGGAATGAACGTTTTCAAATTTAAAATTATGAATGAAAATTAGCTTTTCTATATCAAATTAGCATTCTATTTGAATTAAAAACATTTTTGTTTGCAGGTGGTGAAAAAGTCTCATACGAAAATTGTTTATGAAGACAATTTTATATTATAATAAAAAAAAATCAGCAACACTTTTGGAATTGTATAGCCATATGGTTTAATGAAAGTCAGAAATACGTGTTTCAAGTAATTAAATAACATGATGTGAAAATTTTCATTCAAATTTTGAAATTTAAAAACCGGCTTCGTGTCTTCTAATCTGATAGAGATTACACCAACGAGTTTGGGATACAAATTATGTATGGCCCTAATTTGAAGTCGACACCACCGCGAATTACCAATTTACCACCATCTGACATATCGTGATGTCGATGATGAACTTTTACATCAGAGGGATAGTGAGATATGCGATGACGGTAGGTAGAGTGAGATAGCGATAATCGTGTCATACACCTGGATAATACTGTGTACGCTTCGCCTACTTCCTTGAATTTCAATTCCTACTCCTTTTTCTCTTCCTCCGAAAAGTTCGCATAACGATTCGGGTGATGAAACTGCGCACGGTTACGATAAGCCTTTTTGATCTCATCTTCGGTGCTTGTTTCGAAACGCCTAATATTTTGTATTAATCCTTGCGCTTCGATTTCTTCAACTACAGCTTTGCATCTTTGAGTGAAGTCTTTAATTCTAATTCGTAATCTTTAACACATTCCTCGATTTTTTTTTTGTTAATCCAAAATATATATTTTTATTAAGGCTCATATGGCGTCAACCTGACGGGGCCGGGAGTTCAATATTTCGACAATGTTTGCCTTATAACTATGTTAGTAATATGCAACCGATTACTCGCGGTTGGCTCGAGGTTAGTATTACAAGTGTTTTCGTAATTGTGATGTTGCTGTCTCCAATGCTCTGTACCTGTGCCCGACACGGGATATTGGGATGCAGCTGACCATTAATCAGCAACGCCCCCCTAGTCTGTACCCCATATCTAGCGTGGTGCGTCTTCTCGACTCGAGGAATCCAGGATAGAATGGTCACTAGCCGGCGCAAACATCAGCTCGTGTAGAGTTGTCATGAGCGGTACAACCTTTGGCTCTTATTGAATGATCAGTAGACTGCACAACCTTTGGCTCGTGTATCTGTAAAGAGTGTGTGTATGTATTGCCGCGACTAAGTAAAAGTTTATAGATCGGATAGGAGGGATATGAAACGGGGACACAACGAAGGAAACATCATTAAACGTTGACATCGGCGTTTCTGAGGAACAGGTATAGATGAAGCAGTAGATCTGGATCACGGCTACCTAAGATATCCCGGACGGGGATATCCGATTGTCTGCCTTTTGCTCTCAGTGCTCTAGAGAGTTAAGAGCGAGCGGCATGGAATCGGATACACGACCAGACAATATGCTCGGTGTCGTGGTAGCCATCGCCACAATCACATAGATTGTTTGCTGCGAGCCCAATGCGATAGAGATGCGCGTTTAGGTTGTAGTGATTGGATATAAGCCGAGATATCACGCGAATGAAATCACGACCTACATTCAATCCCTTAAACCAAGCTTTCGTCGAAACCTTAGGGATAATCGTGTGTAACCAGCGACCGAACTCATCTTCACTCCACATGCGCTGCCAACTAACGAGTGTGTCCTGACGAGGAATGTGAAAAAATTCGTTATAAGCCTTTCAAAAAGTGTGCCTTCTGAAGCGCCCACCTTAGCTAGCGAGTCCGCTTTCTCATTCCCCGGAATCGAACAATGAGAGGGAACCCATGCTAAGGTAATCTTGAATAATTTTTCGACCAAAACACTCAATAGATGTCTTATTCTTGGTAGGAAATAAGAATAGCGTTTATCAACTTTCATTGAGCGGATTGCCTCTATTGAGCTAAGACTGTCTGAAAAAATAAAATAATGGTCGATGGGCAGTGTTTCAATGATCCCTAGAGCATAGTATATCGCACCCATTTCAGCGACATACACGGAACAAGGATCTTTGAATTTGAAAGAGGCACTGGAATTTTCATTGAAGATGCCGAAGCCAGTGGACCCGTTTATGCATGAACCGTCAGTAAAGAACATTTTATCAGATCTAACTTTCCCATATTCTGCCGAAAATATCGGCGGAATATAATCTGAGCGTAGATGATCTGGGATTCCATGGATTTTTTGTCGCATGGACAGATCAAAATTGACAGAGGAATTGCAAAAGTATGGGAAGCAAAATTGGTTGGAGATGCCCGGTGAAGGGTGCACTTCATGGGTAAGGAAATCATGGTACAAAGACATAAAACTTGACTGAGGAGTCAGTTGGAGTAGATTTTCGAAGTTATGGATTCCAATGGATTCATGATCTTGCAACGGATGAGAAATCTGTAGGATAATTCTGTGAACCGAAGAGTAAGCAGGGGTACTCCTGCCAAGACTTCGAGACTCATCGTATGTGTCGAATGCAAACACCCCATGGCTATACGCAAGCAACGAAATTGTATTCTCTCCAGCTTGAGAATATGAATCCTGGCAGCTGATCGGAAGCAAAAACTGCCATATTCTAACACTGATAATATCGTTGTTTTGTACAACTGAATGAGGTCTCCTGGATGGGCGCCCCACCATTTTCCGGTTATTGTTTGGAGAAAATTGATTCTTTGCTGGCATTTCTGTTTCAAATACGCAATGTGTATTCCCCAGGTACATTTAGAGTCAAAATATAGTCCAAGGTATTTGAAAAGTCACAGGAGGGTTGTGTCCAAGATACGACCCCATAGTTGACGTAGGATTCCGTTAGGCTATCTGCTGCACGCTGATGTTGGATATGTTTGAAGAATTACATTGTTAAACTCTTCGATAATGATTTGGGTCCGTTTTGTCTGGTTGTTAGGTATTGTTTGTTCACTCCACTAGTGTCCATAATCAAGTGATAATGATAGAAGGATGGTGATTAGTCATTAGATGGTGCGTATCACGTACCACAGCCGCCCTCTGTGGTCCTGGACGAGATGGCGCCTGTGTTATGTATGGATGAAATAAAGAGAAAAAGCTCATCAAAGCAATATAAGATAATTATCATTATCGAACCCAATTTTTCTCACCAGAAAAAAGTGTTACTGTAGTATAGAGAAAATATATTTGCAATGGAAAAGTAATTTCTTTCATAATTTTTTTATTTTCTGAGTGTTTATTCAACCCATTTCCTTTTCGCTTTAAACCCAACGGAACACGATGCTACATGCCTCAATGCGAATTTGAATTGGGCTAACAGCACCCAATATGATATGTAGAGCATATGTGAAATCACTTTTTCGAATATTCCTTCATTTTTCCAATTTTGCTCGTCGCATGAACTTTCCTTGGGAGAAAAAAAATCAATCGAAATTCAATCGAAAGATTCTTATTGGAACGAAAAAACACTTGTTCATCGCTCCCAGCTGATTCGCCAGCACGTATGCAATCAGCAATACCCACACTAGTTACAATGAGCGCTATCCATTTGTGCGCTTCGTTAGTTAAACTATCGAGGGTTTTTACATGCTGATTTCTCCCAGAAACCATGGATTTGAAATCTCTGTTAGGGAATACATGTCGGTGGGAAAAAAGCTCCCTCTACTTTCATGTATCTGCAATGCCAATTTCCCCTAGGCAGCTTGGTTTAGATGTCTCTGTTTGGGACCTGCCGCATATGTCGTCAATTTCGACCTATCAGAAGTGGGTATTTCCGTTAGGATATGGGTTGAGATTTTTCAATTGTTCGATAGTTAGTTCATGACATATATTATTTTATTCAATGTGAAAAATTGTTATGGAGTGCCGAAATTGATTGACGTAAAAATCTCATCAATCCATCATGGATTGACTGAACAATAAGCATTTGAAATTGGACAATTTTCATGGTGCGCTCGATTTTCGATTTTCAATTTGTACCCCAATATGTTCCCGAAAGACGTAATCCTACGTCAAAAACAGGAAGTGGGTTATATCTATGGTATAACCGCAAGGGTGACGTAGGACTATCGTTGATTTAGAGATCATTTGTTTGAAGTTGAATCTGAATTCATTCTGAATGAATGAATATTTGGAGAACTTCGAAAACGAGAGCGTTACGTTGGAGCCACAAGGTTTTATGCATCCAATAATGGATACGGAAATATCCTACTGATGGGGAAGAATAATCTTCAGAAGCTATCCTGTTAATTGCGATTGATTGAAAAATCACAAAACCAAATGTATTTGGTCACAGTGTTTCATGGATAGAAAACATTAAAATAAACTCTTTCACATGAATGTAATTTTAAATTCCCAGAGGAACTGGCAGATTATTTTCAGTAACGATTAGATATTTCCACATTTTCCTCGATACTGGAAGCCCACCAGTGGTTAATGCTAACTCGATAACCATCTGTTAATAGCACTTGATTGAAACATATTTGGTCACAGTGTTACATGGATAGAAAACATTCAATTAAACTCTTTCACATGAATATATTTTGAAAATTCCCAAAGGAACTGGCAGATTATTTTCAGTAACGATTAGATATTTCCACATTTTCCTCGATACTGGAAGCCCACCAGTGGTTAATGCCAACTCGATAACCACATGTTAATAGCACTTGATTGAAACATATTTGGTCACAGTGTAACATGGATAGAAAACATTCAATTAAACTCTTTCACATGAATATATTTTGAAAATTCCCAGAGGAACTGGCAGATTATTTTCCAGCAATGATTAGATCTTTCCGGAACTTTCCCGATGCTGAATGGCATCCTAACGGAAAGAGTTCTGCGCGTGTATGTGTCGATCCTTTGCCGTCCACCTCCTCCAGCACGTTAGGCAACGATGTTGTCTTGTCGATGTCCTCACGAAAAATGAATGTGTCTCACCACCAGAATATCGCTTAAGTATGCTTTTTGTGTGTGATTGAATCGAGAGAAGGTGTGGTTTACGATGGCAATTTGGAAGGCAAACTAGAGGGGAATGAACTCTCTGAGCTCGGAACTTTCGGCGACTGAGCAATAATCGATTGCGGGCGCATACAATATTGGATACGGAAATATCCTACTGATGGGGAAGAATAATCTTCTGAAGCTATCCTGTTAATTGCGATTGATTGAAAAACCACAAAACCAAATGTATTTGGTCACAGTGTTACATGGATAGAAAACATTCAATTAAACTCTTTCACATGAATATATTTTGAAAATTCCCAAAGGAACTGGCAGATTATTTTCAGTAACGATTAGATATTTCCACATTTTCCTCGATACTGGAAGCCCACCAGTGGTTAATGCCAACTCGATAACCACCTGTTAATAGCACTTGATTGAAACATATTTGGTCACAGTGTAACATGCATAGAAAACATTCAATTAAACTCTTTCACATGAATATATTTTGAAAATTCCCAGAGGAACTGGCAGATTATTTTCCAGCAACGATTAGAACTCTTCCGGAACTTTCCCGATGCTGAATGGCATCCTAACGGAAAGCGTTCTGCGCGTGTATGTGTCGATCCTTCGCCGTCCACCTCCTCCAGCACGTTAGGCAACGATGTTGTCTTGTCGATGTTCTCACGAAAAATGAATGTGTCTCACCACCAGAATATCGCTTAAGTATGCTTTTTGTGTGTGATTGAATCGAGAGAAGGTGTGGTTTACGATGGCAATTTGGAAGGCAAACTAGAGGGGAATGAACTCTCTGAGCTCGGAACTTTCGGCGACTGAGTAATAATCGATTGCGGGCGCATACAATATTGGATACGGAAATATCCTACTGATGGGGAAGAATAATCTTCTGAAGCTATCCTGTTAATTGCGATTGATTGAAAAACCACAAAACCAAATGTATTTGGTCACAGTGTTACATGGATAGAAAACATTCAATTAAACTCTTTCACATGAATATATTTTGAAAATTCCCAAAGGAACTGGCAGATTATTTTCAGTAACGATTAGATATTTCCACATTTTCCTCGATACTGGAAGCCCACCAGTGGTTAATGCCAACTCGATAACCACCTGTTAATAGCACTTGATTGAAACATATTTGGTCACAGTGTAACATGGATAGAAAACATTCAATTAAACTCTTTCACATGAATATATTTTGAAAATTCCCAGAGGAACTGGCAGATTATTTTCCAGCAATGATTAGAACTCTTCCGGAACTTTCCCGATGCTGAATGGCATCCTAACGGAAAGCGTTCTGCGCGTGTATGAGTCGATCCTTCGCCGTCCACCTCCTCCAGCACGTTAGGCAACGATGTTGTCTTGTCGATGTTCTCACGAAAAATGAATGTGTCTCACCACCAGAATATCGCTTAAGTATGCTTTTTGTCTGTGATTGAATCGAGAGAAGGTGTGGTTTACGATGGCAATTTGGAAGGCAAACTAGAGGGGAATGAACTCTCTGAGCTCGGAACTTTCGGCGACTGAGCAATAATCGATTGCGGGCGCATACAATATTGGATACGCAAATATCCTACTGATGGGGAAGAATAATCTTCTGAAGCTATCCTGTTAATTGCGATTGATTGAAAAACCACAAAACCAAATGAATTTGGTCACAGTGTTACATGGATAGAAAACATTCAATTAAACTCTTTCACATGAATATATTTTGAAAATTCCCAAAGGAACTGGCAGATTATTTTCAGTAACGATTAGATATTTCCACATTTTCCTCGATACTGGAAGCCCACCAGTGGTTAATGCCAACTCGATAACCACCTGTTAATAGCACTTGATTGAAACATATTTGGTCACAGTGTAACATGGATAGAAAACATTCAATTAAACTCTTTCACATGAATATATTTTGAAAATTCCCAGAGGAACTGGCAGATTATTTTCCAGCAACGATTAGAACTCTTCCGGAACTTTCCCGATGCTGAATGGCATCCTAACGGAAAGCGTTCTGCGCGTGTATGTGTCGATCCTTCGCCGTCCACCTCCTCCAGCACGTTAGGCAACGATGTTGTCTTGTCGAAGTTCTCACGAAAAATGAATGTGTCTCACCACCAGAATATCGCTTAAGTATGCTTTTTGTGTGTGATTGAATCGAGAGAAGGTGTGGTTTACGATGGCAATTTGGAAGGCAAATTAGAGGGGAATGAACTCTCTGAGCTCGGAACTTTCGGCGACTGAGCAATAATCGATTGCGGGCGCATACAATATTGGATACGGAAATATCCTACTGATGGGGAAGAATAATCTTCTGAAGCTATCCTGTTAATTGCGATTGATTGAAAAACCACAAAACCAAATGTATTTGGTCACAGTGTTACATGGATAGAAAACATTCAATTAAACTCTTTCACATGAATATATTTTGAAAATTCCCAGAGGAACTGGCAGATTATTTTCCAGCAATGATTAGAACTCTTCCGGAACTTTCCCGATGCTGAATGGCATCCTAACGGAAAGCGTTCTGCGCGTGTATGTGTCGATCCTTCGCCGTCCACCTCCTCCAGCACGTTAGGCAACGATGTTGTCTTGTCGATGTTCTCACGAAAAATGAATGTGTCTCACCACCAGAATATCGCTTAAGTATGCTTTTTGTGTGTGATTGAATCGAGAGAAGGTGTGGTTTACGATGGCAATTTGGAAGGCAAACTAGAGGGGAATGAACTCTCTGAGCTTGGAACTTTCGGCGACTGAGCAATAATCGATTGCGGGCGCATACAATATTGGATACGGAAATATCCTACTGATGGGGAAGAATAATCTTCTGAAGCTATCCTGTTAATTGCGATTGATTGAAAAACCACAAAACCAAATGTATTTGGTCACAGTGTTACATGGATAGAAAACATTCAATTAAACTCTTTCACATGAATATATTTTGAAAATTCCCAAAGGAACTGGCAGATTATTTTCAGTAACGATTAGATATTTCCACATTTTCCTCGATACTGGAAGCCCACCAGTGGTTAATGCCAACTCGATAACCACCTGTTAATAGCACTTGATTGAAACATATTTGGTCACAGTGTAACATGGATAGAAAACATTCAATTAAACTCTTTCACATGAATATATTTTGAAAATTCCCAGAGGAACTGGCAGATTATTTTCCAGCAATGATTAGAACTCTTCCGGAACTTTCCCGATGCTGAATGGCATCCTAACGGAAAGCGTTCTGCGCGTGATGTGTCGATCCTTCGCCGTCCACCTCCTCCAGCACGTTAGGCAACGATGTTGTCTTGTCGATGTTCTCACGAAAAATGAATGTGTCTCACCACCAGAATATCGCTTAAGTATGCTTTTTGTGTGTGATTGAATCGAGAGAAGGTGTGGTTTACGATGGCAATTTGGAAGGCAAACTAGAGGGGAATGAACTCTCTGAGCTCGGAACTTTCGGCGACTGAGCAATAATCGATTGCGGGCGCATACAATATTGGATACGGAAATATCCTACTGATGGGGAAGAATAATCTTCTGAAGCTATCCTGTTAATTGCGATTGATTGAAAAACCACAAAACCAAATGTATTTGGTCACAGTGTTACATGGATAGAAAACATTCAATTAAACTCTTTCACATGAATATATTTTGAAAATTCCCAAAGGAACTGGCAGATTATTTTCAGTAACGATTAGATATTTCCACATTTTCCTCGATACTGGAAGCCCACCAGTGGTTAATGCCAACTCGATAACCACCTGTTAATAGCACTTGATTGAAACATATTTGGTCACAGTGTAACATGGATAGAAAACATTCAATTAAACTCTTTCACATGAATATATTTTGAAAATTCCCAAAGGAACTGCCAGATTATTTTCCAGCAATGATTAGATCTTTCCGGAACTTTCTCGATGCTGAATGGCATCCTAACGGAAAGAGTTCTGCGCGTGTATGTGTCGATCCTTCGCCGTCCACCTCCTCCAGCACGTTAGGCAACGATGTTGTCTTGTCGATGTTCTCACGAAAAATGAATGTGTCTCACCACCAGAATATCGCTTAAGTATGCTTTTTGTGTGTGATTGAATCGAGAGAAGGTGTGGTTTACGATGGCAATTTGGAAGGCAAACTAGAGGGGAATGAACTCTCTGAGCTTGGAACTTTCGGCGACTGAGCAATAATCGATTGCGGGCGCATACAATATTGGATACGGAAATATCCTACTGATGGGGAAGAATAATCTTCTGAAGCTATCCTGTTAATTGCGATTGATTGAAAAACCACAAAACCAAATGTATTTGGTCACAGTGTTACATGGATAGAAAACATTCAATTAAACTCTTTCACATGAATATATTTTGAAAATTCCCAAAGGAACTGGCAGATTATTTTCAGTAACGATTAGATATTTCCACATTTTCCTCGATACTGGAAGCCCACCAGTGGTTAATGCCAACTCGATAACCACCTGTTAATAGCACTTGATTGAAACATATTTGGTCACAGTGTTACATGGATAGAAAACATTCAATTAAACTCTTTCACATGAATATATTTTGAAAATTCCCAAAGGAACTGGCAGATTATTTTCAGTAACGATTAGATATTTCCACATTTTCCTCGATACTGGAAGCCCACCAGTGGTTAATGCCAACTCGATAACCACCTGTTAATAGCCGCGCGTGTATGTGTGTGTAGCGATGTCTTCCCAGGGAACCGTTTGTGGCATCACTCTCCTCCTGATAGATTCCCTTCTGGCCTAGGGTGCACAAACAGGCTCTTGGTGACACCGTTCATCCGCGCTTTCATGAAAAATAAAGAGCTTCACCGCAACAGCGACAACATGCTCCAATCGCTGTTCAATTAGAACTGAGTGGATTTCCGAGCGCCGCTCGCTTATATACCGATTGGTGATTTCAATAGCCTGTTTTGAAAGCAATTTTAAGACTATTGAAACAAGTTTTTGGATCAAAAAGTAACAAGTATATAACGCGTAGACATTTTATCTTTCGAATGAAGTGTTTATCATACCATTTCGTTCAGTTGTTTAGGAGCTATTAACGCTCAAAATCTCGGTCTCCGGCGTAACGCTTTCGTTTTCGAAACTTTGATTTTACACCCCGGTATAGAAATGAAAGACGTAGTCCTACGTCAAAACATCGAGTGCCTGATCGCTTTGCCGGATAGGTGAAGCTGGAATTGGGCGGGATCGTGCTTCCTAGAAAAAACGACCATTTCAGTTTTCTCCGTAGAGAATTCGATACCCAGCTTGAGAGCCCACGTGAACAGGTTGTTCAGGGTATCTTGCAAGGATTTTTGCAGAACGGCGGGATTAGTACCCGTGATGGAAATAACTCCATCGTCTGCAAGTTGTCTCAGCGTGCAGTTTCTAGTTAGACAATCATCCATATCATTGACGTAAAAACTGTACAAGAGGGGGCATAGGCAAGAGCCTTGTGGTAGGCCCATAAAACTGTATCGAGAAGATTTCAAGCTGCCATGATTGAAAAACATGTGCTTTTTTGAGAGTAAATTGTACAGGAAATTATTCAGAATTGGCGAAAGTCATCGATTATGAAGTTTCTCTGAGAGAATTTCCATGGAAACTGAATCAAATGCCCCTTTGATATCGAGAAAAACGGAAGCCATTTGTTCTTTACGAGCAAATGCGATTTGGATTTCAGAAGATAGCAGCGCGAGACAATCATTCGTCCCTTTACCTCGGCGAAAGCCAAAATGCGTATTTGACAGCAAATTGTTCGTTTCAACCCACTTGTCCAAACGAGGTAGAATCAGCTCCAGAAACTTGTTGAACGAGTTCAGCAAACGCTGTTTCGCCAAGTCGGGAAGATTCTTCAACAAGTTGAATTTAATCTTGTCCGACCCCGGAGCTGAATTGTTACATGAGAGGAGGGCAATTGAGAACTCTACCATCGAAAAATTCTCATAATCGCCTTGGAGCGGAATGTCGCGTACGACGTTTTGTGCAGGAACGGAATCGGGACAAACCTTTCTTGCAAATTTGAAAATCCAACGGTCAGAGTATTCCTCACTTTCATTTGTATGGTTCCAGCCACGCATTCTCCTAGCCGTATTCCAAAGAGTGCTCATAGCTGTCTCCCTTGACAAACCATTGACGAACTTCCGCCAATATCCACGCTTTTTTGCTTTAATCAGACCTTTTAGTTTGGCTTCTAGAGCTTGGTACTTTCGAAACCATTCCACTAATCCAGTTTTCCTGAATTTTTTGAAAGCGGATGATTTTTCAAGGTAGACCTTTGAACACTCCTTGTCCCACCAAAGTGATGGAGGGCGACGTCGGAAAGTGGTAGCAGGAACACGTTTCTTTTGAGCTTGAAGTGCGCTTTCGTAAATCAGACTCGATATAAAGTTATACTCTACGAGTGGAGGAAGTTCATGCATTGAAACAAGTGCTTCAGATATTATTACTGCAAATTTTCCCCAGTCAATATTTTTCGTGAGGTCATACGCAATATCGACTGACTCACGAGAACCTTATTCATTGGCGATCGATAAAATTATTGGCAGATGATCACTACCGTGGGGATCTTGGATTACATTCCACGTGCAATCCAGGGATAACAAAGAAGAGCAAAGTGCATACTTGTCCGTGCAGGAGGGTCGAAATTCACCAAATTGTAATGTAATTTTCCTCTATGTAATAGCGCTTTCATATATTTCTCATTTAGATTCAGCGCGCATGTGATAGCTCCCCGCAAATTGCTAAGTTTAGAGCTTACGTGCGCTTGATTGTAGTAGATTTTGCTGTTGAAATCCTTGTTCAAAGAGTCCAGCGCGAATGCCTCTGTGTATACTGTCTGTGTCTCTCTGAATTTCCCGGTATTGAACAAATCGTTCCCCCTTTCCTCCCATTCCTTCAGTTCAGTCGCATCCGGTAGTCCTGCTTGTCGTATGTCGTCATGACAGCTCTCTCGTTGAATTCATCCTCTCGACATTCCTTTTCACGTCAGTGATTGAACCTATCTCATACTGCGAGAATTGTCCTAATAGATCTTCCAGATGAAGCTCATTTCTATCCAGAATACGCAATTCCGTTAGAAACGTCATCGTGATGGTTTTGTATTCTATAAAAAGATCTATGAGCGTCACAATGTTGCCCTTTTTGACTTGGGCCAATCCGAGAATGAAGTTGACTACATAATCCAGCCGATTCCTATAATTCGCAGATGCTGCTCGGTGTGAAAAAAGGCAGTTCATGAAAAGCCAAATTCGTGGATCGAAATTATCACGGATTCGCTTCCGGAACATGTACGGCATTATCTTACCTCTGGTATTGGAAATGAAAGCTCCTCCAACAGTTCGATCAGTTTAGCACCGTATTTTTGTTATGTTCATTTAGGATAGTTATCTGTTCCACGGTCTTGGGCTGCAAAAACGTCCGATAAGGGTGCAGAAGGCGTTCCAGCCTAAATATCGTCATTATTCCACTTTGACCGCCGATGTACTTGACCGAATCTCAAAACAAAACAAAAGTGTAAAAATTTGAACATCTGTCATCGATGTCGATAAATCAGTATGTCCAGATAAATCTAGTACACAGAAATACGGCCGAAAATCAGAATAGCTTTTTCTTTGACGACGTATCGTATCCGACGAATGAATATACGGATACGGGCGTAAATGAGAATAAGGGTTATTGTCATCATAAATAAAATAGCATAGAACGAATGATGTTAATAACGAATTTACACCTTTATTCTCATTTACGGCCGTATCCGTATATTGATTCGTCGGATACGATACGTCGTCAAAGAAAAAGCTATCCTCATTTACGGCCGTATTTCTGTGTACTAGATTTTATTTTGGTAAACTGTTTTATCGACGGCAGATATTTTTCTTATTTACACTTCTGTTCTGTTTTGATTTGAGATTCGCAGTCTTCAAGTTTTCAAGTGAATCATAAGGTGTTTCTTAAATTAACGCAAATGCACTCGCGTGTCGCGACTTATTGTGCTATTCACCAAGATCTGAAGGGACGACACATCAAAACTCACGAAATAAATTTGAAGGATAGAACTTTCTTAAAATCGCCTGGAAACAGTATAACGTTGAGATAGAAGCAACGATGTTGATCCCGATGCCAACTCCACTTGGGGGACTAATTGTTATTGGATAAGAATCGGTAGTATACCACGATGACGATTGAAGCAGGCAAGTTGGTGCACAAAAGGTATGGAACGACCAATTGCCCATGTTCACAATAATAACATTATTTTCCCTTAACACTGTCACACTAGATTATGATGTAACATGTCTGAACATCTCTCCCTTGGACGAAAGCTCCAGCCGTTCGGAACTGGTTGCCCTTAATTATTGTGTGTCCTCGGAGACGGTTATATGTTTTACTTAGTCATGAAGAAAAATACAGACCAACACACCAAAAAAGTAACAATTGGAAGCCAGCCGACAATTCTGAAAACGTATCGGTATTTACCAAACGTTATTTACAGCTCTAACCACAAGCTAGTTCTCTCGAATGTCAACCTGAAGGAAATAAATCGTATGTGCTCACTTAATGCCGAAGCGTATCAGGACAGTTTGGCTCTTGCAATCAAAAATTCGGTTATTCTTGGTACAATTGATGAGATTTAAAGTTGCACATTCTAACGGTAACAGGGTGAGTCGCCACGTCATACCGCATATCAGGAAGTTTCTCAAGCATTCGATGTTATAACGGTGCGAATGCAACTTCAGGACTCGAGTGGTCTGACTCCTTCGAGACAGAGCGCGTCAACTCTGACGACAAATGTAACTTACTCGTGCAACATGGTACTGCTCAAGCCAGGAGCCAGCAGTGCCGAGTTTGGTCAAGAAGTTGAAATTGCACATCAATTCATGCAAACGGAGTATACTATGTCATTGATTTCGGAGAAGTTGGGTAACGACTCGAATGCATCGTCGTCACAGCACTGGTGTATCAAGCGGAACCGGAACACAAAGTAGGAAGGATTATCATCTATCACTACGCGGATGGAGCCCTCACTCAAGTTAGCGAGAAGGGAATCAAGAGCGCGTGCTATTCTTTCATTAAGTTCAATGACCGTGTATTGGCTAGCATCAATTCAACCGAACGATTGTATGAGTGGACTGATGATAAGGATTTGCGACTTGAATGTAAACATTTCAATAACGTGATGGATTATATTGTAAAACCAAGGATAAACTAGATTAATGCAATCACTTGGATTCCTCAGAGTAACAGTTTTTTTTAACAGGCGATTTCATTTTGGTGGGTGATTTGATTCGATCTGTCACGCTAGATAATTTTGAGGAGATCGCTCACGACTATCAACCAAATTGGATGCCAGCAGTAGAAATATTAGATGACAATGCCTTCCTCGGGAGGATATCAGAACAATCTATTTGTTTGCTAGTAGTAAATAGGGTTTCCGTAGCTCTGTTTATCATACGAACAATTTTTGTATTAATTTGAAGGGCCACATCAACGGACGACGTACGACAGCAAATGCTCAATTCCATCTCGGTAATATGATGAATATATTCCGCCACGGTTCGCTCGTGATGCAAAACATTGGTGAGCGTACGACGCCGACAACGAGCTGTTTGTTATTTTGGTCAGCTATCGGTCTGGTCACACGAATACCACCTGATTATGAATTATGAATTTCTTCGAAAGATACAAGAAAGTTTGACTGACACAGGGCCTGATTCTCTAATACACTACGAATACACTTCACGGTGGAAACGGTATGAAACGCATTCGCGATGACAACGGTACGGTGTCGACATCTGGATGCGAGATTAGTTTCCCACTAAATTTATCATTATAATATCAAATTATCTTCAGATTAAATTTTTGTATGAGATTATTATATCACATGAAGAAAACAAAGTTTTCCACTCACATTGAATACCAGTTTGATACGAAGAAGTTAATTTTCATTAATGATTTTTTATTTGAAAAGTGCTCATTCTGCCTGGAAACTCATCATTATCTTCGACACTTCACTAACTCGTAAAACGTAGTTCAATGGCGTGCCGTTTATTTCGTTTCCACCGTGAAGTGTATTCGAGAATCAGGCCCACAATCAAATCTGTTGGTAAGATTGATTATTCGTATTGGCATAGTTATCATACCGAAATGAAAACGGAACGTTGCGGGAGATTTATTGATGGAGACCTTGTAGAAGCTTTTTAGATTTAAGTCGGGGAAAAATGTACGATGCATTTGTATTGCAGATCGACGTGGATGAAACTAAGAAGGAAGTGGCCGAAGGTGATATAATCAATATTGTAGAAGACCTAACAAGAATACATTAGGATGTCCAGTGTTGATCATTATTATTCAATCGATGCTATCAGTTGTTTTCTGACACAAATGCTGGGAAAGCGAGATAATACACATTTTTCCAACAAAGTTTATTAATAATTCAACTCATTAAGAGAGAGTGATTGACAATAGAACCAGATCGAGCTAAGATCAAGCATTTCAACATTCCTCGCGAAAAATTATTTCATGTTTGTTGGATAATAAAGAAACACCAGTTAATGTACAAAGTTCGTACAACATCTCGTTATTTTGATTCGAATAGTCATGCACGGCGTATTTCTCAAAACTATTTAAGAGTTTTATCAAAACTTTATTACTTTTTGAATAAGAAGCATGGAATATTCAGGTGTAACGCGACATGCGTAGGGTGATGTTAGTGTTGGTGCTGTAATTGGAGTAATGAAAGATGTTATGATATACAATTTGAATGAAATGTAGTGGTATACCTATAAGGTTGGATATTTCCTAATGTTCACATCTATCCATCGGACACTACCAAGTGTCAAATCACCTTCTGGAGAAATGTCGGCCCTGTGAATGAACGAATAGGTTAGTTGACTTCGAACTCTTCCGAATGCGATCATATTACTTATTCGACTGCTTCTTTCGTTCGTGCTGATCCTGCAGCGGGGTGCGTGCTCCCCAAGCGAACCTACATTAGAACGACCAGCTGTAGCTCTTGCTGCTGTTGGTGCAACTGAAGGTGGTGGTGGTTTCCCACTGAAGCCTGTATGCATTGGAATGGGCGACCATTTGGGCGAATAGGGACCAATATTATCGTGCGGATCCTCCTGGGACCATCGCTTACAATCGAAACTTCCATCGCTTGTGCAGCCTTCCGGAGGAATTTTTCGACGAGATCGCCGATTTCCGTAGTAGTAGTAGTAGTCGATTTCTCCTTTTTGGCTGCCGCTGTTTCTAGATACTTGAACACGTGACTCGAGCAAAGCTAGGGGTAAAAGTTTCACATGAGAATAATTGAACCAGTTTTTAGGCAATATATGAGATGCTGACGCTTGCTGGTGGTGAAGTTAAACAACGGCTTTTCCAGAAAATATTTATTTTTTTTTAGATTGCAGTCTAAAAAAAATAACAAAGAGAAAAGAACGAACATTCGTTCCTATAATTTACAATCGTCTTATACTAATAAACTTGATGGGAGAACCTAACGACAAATCAATCGATGCAATTTTGCAAAACATAAATCAGGCAGTGAGAATTTGTATCAAGATTCCGCTTGCCCAACAAAATTTTACAATGATGAAACGAAGCACGTTATTATAAATAGTAATAAAAGAAAAAGAACAACCACAACATATGAAATATGATAATGAGGAACGGTAATATATAGTACAAAACAACATTAAATTTGAATGTTGCAAGAGATAACAATTTCTGCACTGGTAAATGCGTTGTAAGAATCCAGTTCTATCGTAACATGTAAGAAGTGATCTGTAGAATTCGATGCTTTCTAAGAACTTCTAGTACTCATGGGACCACCACGTTTCTGTTGACACAATTTTTGCGTGACAGAGAATAGTTGCTCCTGCAGACGGCTTTGCAGAGAAATATGTACCATTAGGATATTTGTCACCGGCCGGTTAGCAGTTTGACTAAGAACCAAAAGACTTCGCTGAATGTTTAGACAAATCGATTGTACGAATTGCTGCACGGCTGCATTTGGTTCACCGTTGTTAATCACAGCGGCAGCAATTCGACTGTTCTGATCACACTGAAGCTCACGTTGGGATGGAGAGTGCGGCTGTTGGGTTGATTGTTGCTGTTGTTGCATTTGTGGTGGATCAGTTGCATTCTCAACGTTGTTTTTCATGAGCAATCGGCGCAAAATATCGATCTGTTAGTTTTTGTGCTGAAAATTTGCATTAAAAATTAGTGGGTTATATCTATGATATAACCGCAAGGTTCACGTGGAACTACCTTAGCTTAGCAATCATTCGATTGTATTGATTAAATTCTTGATTGAATGAAACAGTTTCCAAATTCAATTGAGTTCAATATATTTGCTCTGTGAGTGAAAAAAATGAACAAATGCCGTGTAAAGTCAATTCATTTATTGTGATTGATTGTTCTTCGTTACAAGTAAATTTAATGACGGACCTTTTACGTTTGGTATGATGACTAGAACAAAATATATGTACGGAAGAATTATCAAACGTTTGATGAACCACCCTAAGGCTGAAAATCTTTCCAATAAAGACAAAAAAAAATTATCAAACGATTATTTTATTTTACATTTCCCTCTGAAGTGTGTTTACATTTCCCAAAAGTGTACATACTTCTCGAATCTCGAATTTGCTTGAAACTGGGAAGTTCATTCGCTTCTAGTGGCTGCACGATTTTCCCAGGTTCCTAAGTTTAGAAGATCATGTTAGGACAGACATATTCCACTCTGCACAAAGGCAAGCGAGGACAAAAGTACTCGCAGTTTGCATTTATTTGCAGAGCCGATTTCCCCAGAAACCTCGGTTTTGAAGTCTGTGTTAGGGAAACACATTTCAATCGGAACAAAAATACCCCCGATTTTTATGAATTCGCAATGCCGATTTCCCCACGCTTCATGGATTTGAAGTCTGTGTTAGGGGAACACATTCCAGTCGGAACAAAAATACCTCCGACTTGCATGAATTTGAAATACCGATTTCTCCAGGCACCTTGGTTTAGAAATCTCTATTAGGGAACACATTTCGGTGGGAACAAAAGCTCCCCCTACATTCGTGTGTTCTTTTTCTTCTTTTTGGCTTTAAGAGGGTTTAAACTTTTCAATTCACTCGCCTCTAGGCTCTTTCTTGTGCTTGCAATGCCGATTTCGCTGCTTGGTTTTAAAGTCTGTGTTAGGGAACATTTTTCGATGAGAACAAAAGTCCCCCTACTTTCATGTATTTGCAATGCCGATTTCCCCAAGGCTGCTTGGTTTTGATGGCCGTGTTAGGGAAACCGTAAATCGGGCCAATCAAAACGATGCAGTTAGGGCGTTTAGATAACGCCTAATATTTTACAGTTATTCAATTGTTTATCTAATGAAAAACAACATTTTGTTAGTTGCGATAGATGCGTAGAAATATTCCCTATCAAGTGATGCAAACATCTCTCCTATCCAGTACGAAATGTTCGAGCTATAAGCATTCGAAATCTTTCATTTTTTCCTGCATGTTCTGTGTTTAGGTTTTCATTTTACCCTCCATATATTCCGCTTAGACGTAGTCCCACGTCAAAATTGTTGCTGAGCAATCATATTACTGTTGACTTGATTTTGTGCTAGCATGTCGACTAATCGAAAGATACCTCAATCAACGCCTTATCTTCATCGAATCCACAAAGTTTGATTGTGTCCAGGCGAGAGGTAGGTCCTGCCGAAACCCATTCTGGCTCTTCCTCGTTTGCTGTATCTTGTTGTCATTGTTCATCTGCACTTATGTAGATTTTCACAGTAACATGTTGGTTCCGGTTGCTGAACTCGTAATTGCGACAGAACCTTGCTGCAAAATTTGACACAATAGGGTCATCTGCTGCTACAGGACGGCGGTTGCAGAGCAGGAATTTAGCGGACACACTGGTTGCATGTCCGATAGTATGATAGCCGGCAATCTGTAATTTAGAACAGCCGGATCTTATTCCTCTAGCGGAAGATTATCTGCATTCAACAATTTATAACAATTATATTATTGAGAGTACAAATCTTCCGGACATGTTTTAAGAAATCTCACCTGCTTTACACTTCGTTTTTATTAAGCCGCACAAATCAAAACTACAAACTCGAACTCGAACGTTCAGATAACTCTGTATCATAAATTAAACACGTTCGATACGTAAACACCTCCTGATTGTCAACGATGTCGATAATGTAGTACACCAATAACTTGATCTAGTACGACTGTAAATTGAAAATACGACGAATGGCTCGTACGAAAACAAGGATGGGATTTGCGTACATATCCTATTCGTTCGAAAACTATGATAAGGGTGAATATCTTAATCACCCTTATTCTCATTTACGGCCGTATCCGTATATTGATTCGTCGGATACGATACGTCGTCAAAGAAAAAGCTATCCTCATTTACGGCCGTATTTCTGTGTACTAGATTCATTTTGGTAAACTGTTTTATCGTCATCGGTGAAAGATGTTTTTTTTTATTTTTTTACTTCTGTTTTGTTTTCATTTGAGATTCCTACATTGGGTACAGTTTTTGTCTGGATAAAACGGAAATTCCCGGTTTTCTGAGTGATCCGCAGACACTTTACTGTGCGAATATTGATGGCCAAATTATTCAGGTTACTCCATAACAGCACGATTGATCCAATGTGACAACGAATTGATGATATGTGAATGGAATCCGCCGAAAGATAAGTGCATTAGTGTAGTCGCGTGAAATTCATGTCAGCTTGCGTGTGTAACTGCATGCGACATTCATTATATCGAAATTGAAGCAGGCAAGTCGGAGCACAAGAGGTATGAAACGGCCAATTGTACATGTTCACAATAATAACATTCTTTTCCCTCAGCACTGTCACATTCAGTCTTGAACGAAAGCTCCAGCCGTTCGGAACCATTCGGCAGCGGTTTTCTCAAATGTCAACCTGAAGGAAGTAAATCATATGTGCTCACTTAATGCCGGAGCGTATCAGGACAGTTTGGCTCTTGCAACCGAATATTCAATTATTCTTGGTATAATTAATGAAATTCAAAAGTTACACATTCGAACGGTACAAATGGGACCAGGAAGCTTCTCAATAGTTTGGTGTTATAACGGTGCGAATGGATCTTCAGGACTCGAGTGGTCTGACTCCTTCGAGACAGAGCGCGTCAACTCAGACGACAAATGTAACTTACTCGAGTAACATGGCACTGCTTAAGCCAGGAGCCAGTAGTGCCGAGTTTGGTCAAGAAGTTGAAATTCACAATCTACTTATCATCGATCAGAATACGTTCGAGTTGCTACATGCACATCAATTCATGCAAACGGAGTATACTATGTCACTGATTCCGGCGAAGTTGGGTAACGACTCGAATACTTATTGCATCGTCGGCACAGCACTGGTACATCAAGCGGAACCGGAACCCAAAGTCACTACGCGGATGGAGCCCTCACTCAAGTTAGCGAGAAGGGAATCAAGGGAGCGTGCTATTCTCTCATTGAGTTTAACCGTCGTGTATTAGCTAGCATCAATTCAACTGTACGATTGTATGAGTGGACTGATGATAAGAATTTGCGACTTGAATGTAACCATTTCAATAACGTGTTGGCATATAAAACCAAGGGTAAACAAGATTAATGCAATCACTTGGATTCCTCAGAGTAATGGTTTTTTTACAGGCGACTTCATTTTGGTGGGTGATTTGATGCGATCTGTCACGCTGGAGGTAATTTTGAGGAGATCGCTCGCGACTACTAACCAAATTGGATGACAGTGATTTCCTCGGGCGGATAACAGAACAATCTATTTGTTTGCCTAAAAGATGGCTAAGTAGGATTTCCGTAGCTCTGTTTATAATACGAACAATTTTTGTTTTTATTTGAAGGGCCGCAGCAACGGACGACGAACGATAGCAAGTACCAAAGGTTGCTCAATGCGATCTCGGTGATATGGTGAATGTATTCCGCCACGGTTCGCTCGTGATGCAAAACTTTGGTGAGCGAACGACGGCGACAACGGGTTGTGTGCTATTTAGCATAGTCAGCGATGCAATTGGTCTGGTCACACAAATACCACCCGATTATTATGAATTATGAATTTCTTCGAATATTACAGGGAAATTTGACTGACACAATCAAATCTGTTGAAAATTGCAGATCGACGTGGATGGAACTAAGAAGGAAGCGGCCGTACATGATATAATCAAGATTATAGAAGACCTAACATGGATACATCAGGATGTCTAGTGTTGATCATTATTATTGAATGGATGCTATCAGTTGTTTTCTGGTTGACAAAACGAGAAGTTACAATTTTTTCTAAAAAAGTTGATTAATAAATCAACTCATTCAAAGAGAGATGTTCGAACTGGCTGCTGGACGAAGATCGAGCAAGCTCATGAATTTCAGCAATGGTCGCGAAAAATAATTTCATGTTTGTAGGGTAATAAAGAAATTTCAGTGAACGTATTGTTTACTACACATTATTTTAATTCGAATAGTCATGAATATTGTATTGGGGGAATATTAAAATATGTTATGGGATACAATTTATATTTCATTCAAAGTGATCAGGTATACCTATAAGGTTGGATATTTCCTAGCGTTCGTATTTTCTCATCGGACTTGACACTTTCAAGTGTCAAATCATATTCTGAAGAAATGTCGACCCTACGAATTAATAAATAAGTTAGTGATCTTGGAATGCGATCATATTACTTATTCTTATTCGACAGCTTCTTTCGCTCAAGCTGATCCTGCAGCGCGATGCCTTTCTTGAACTCTTCCTCAAGCGAACGTATTATGCCACCACCACCGTGGCTTTCATCACTGAGCAGAACTGAAAGACCAGTTGTACCCGCAGGTGACAACAGGAAAATGTTGCTGCTGTTGGTGCAACTGAAGCTGGTGGTGGTTTCCCACTAAAGCATATGTGGATTGGAAAGGGCGACAATTTGGTCGAATAGGTGCCACCACTATCGTCCGGACCCTCCTGAGACTAACGCTTACTATCGAAACCTCCATCACTTGTGTAGTATCCAGAATCGAAGTGAGCACGTCTGTTCCGGGTACCGTCCAACAGGCTACCGGATGAATTTTTCGACGAGCGCCGACCTCCGTAAGGAAGTTTTAGGCGACAGTTTTTAGGCAATATACAAGATGCTAACGCTTTGTTTTGCAGAAAATATTTAGCGATTGTAGTGTCAAAAAATAACAAAGCGAAAAAAAATTAACATTCGTTTCTATAATTTACAATTGTCTTATAATAATAAACTTGATGGGAAAACCTAACGACAAATCAATCGGTGCAATTTTGCAGAATGTAAATTAGATATTGAGAATTTGTATCGAAATTCCGCTTGCATAAAAAATATAACAATGATGGAACGCAGCACGTTATTAAGAAAAACCACAAACATATAAAAATACAATCATGAGGAACGGTAATATATAGTACAAAACATCATTAAATTTGAATGTTGCAAAATATAATCATTTCTGCAGTGGTAAATGCATTGTAAGAATCCAGTTCTCTCGTAACATGTAAGAATTGATCTGTAGAATTCGATGTTTCCTAAGAAGTTCTAGCGCTCATGGGACCACGTTTCTGTTGACACAATTTTTGCGTGACGGAGAGTAGTTGCTCCTGCAGTCGGCTTTGCAGAGAAATATGTACCATTAGTATATTTGTCACCGACCGGTTAGCAGTTTGACTAAGAACCAAAAAACTTCGTTGCATGTTTAGACGAATCGATTGTACGAATTGCTGTACAACTGTATTTGGTTCACCGTTGTTAATCACAGCGGTAGCGGCAGCAATTCGACTGTTCTGATCACAAAGCGCCTGATTCTGATCACAAAGCGTGTTGATTCTGCAGTTTTTTACGGAGTAAAGCGTTCTGCATTATGGATTGGGTACTGAAGCTCACGTTGGGATGGATAACGCGGCTGTTGGGTTGATTTGTGCTGTTGTTGCATTTTTGGTGGATCAGTTGCATTCTCAACGTTGTTTTTTATTAACATTCGGCGACTAATCGATTGGCGAGGCCTTGATTGAAGTATCTTCATCGAATCCACAAAGTTCGATTGTGCCCAGGCGAGAGGTATGTCCTGCCGACACCCATTATGGCTCTTTCTCGTTTGCTGTATCTTGGTGTCGTTGTTCATCTGCACTTATGAAGTTTTTCACAGTAACATGTTGGTTCCGGTTGCTGAACTCGTAATTGCGACGGAACCTTGCTGCAAATTTTTACACATAGAGTCATCTACTGCTACCGGACGGCGGTTGCATAGCAGGGATTTTTTCAATGCCAATAGCTTACTAGTCGTCGAATGGGGCGGATACACACGTGTTGCATGTCCGATAGTATGATAGCCGACAATCCGCAATTTGGAATAGCCAGATCTTATTCCTCTAGCGGAAGATTATCTGCGTTCAACAATTTCGAACAATCATTTTATTCAGAGTACAAATCGTCCGGACATGTTTTAAGAAATCTTACCAGTTTTATATCTCGTTTTTATTAAGCTGCACAAATCAAAACCACACAAATAAACTCAAACGTTCAGATAACTCTGTATCATAAATTAAACACGTTCGATACGTAAACACCTCCTGACTGTCAACGATGACGATAATGTAGTACACCATTAACTTGATCTAGTACGACTGTAAATTGAAAATACGACGAATGGCTCGTACGAAAACAAGGATGGGATTTGCGTACGTATCCTATTCGTTCGAAAACTATGATAAGGGTGATAGTGATCCTGAAAATTTTCATACTTACCTGAGACGTGGTTGACCTGAAAAATTGAAACTTACCTAATATAGCTTTCATTGTAATGTCGACAATGAATCTAACGACAATGATCTACGTATTTTAGGGATATTTTTAACCTAGAATTGTAATAAAGTCATGAAATCGGAAACGGCGAAAAATTTCTCACAATGATCATATTAAGTTTGATTTACAGTGTACTATTACCACAATGGACATCGCATCTGGATCAGGTTTGAATCAAAAGCGTAAAAACGCTTACTTTGGTGGAGAAAGTTAAAATCATCGAGGAGTTTGAGAAAGGGGGATGTACTCACGAATCGCTTGCTCAAAAATATGGCGTAGGATCATCATCCGTGTCGAGATTCATTCAACAAAAAGATGACCTACGAGCAAAGATGGAACAGTATAGAGAACACGGAGTTAACAGCAGGAAGACGATGAAAACGCAAAACTTCCCATTGATGGATGAATCCGTATATGTGTGGATTTTGCAACAGCGAGAGGCCAACATAATCGTCACTTCCGAGGTTCTGCGGGTCAAAGCGGAGTTACTTTTCCGAGAAATCCAGAAACGTGGACATTATGTGAACCAAAAATTTTCATTCTCGTATGGCTGGATGCGTAGATTCAAAGAACGATTCGGTCTGCATGTCAAGCGGGTTGCGGGAGAAAAAGCTTCTGCTGACGTGGATGCTTACATAAAATTTAAGGAAATATTAGCATCAAAAATAACAGAAACAGGACTTCAAAAGTCGCAAGTGTACAATGCAGACGAATCGGCAATTTTCGTAAAGCTGCTTGCGTCACGAAGTCTGGCACTTTCCAGCGAGAAAAATGTTTACGGTCGGAAACTAAATAAAATGCGATACACATTTATGCCATGTAGCAACATCGACGGTTCAAACAAATTAAAACTAATGTTTATCGGAACCGCTGCAAAGCCACGATCATTTCCGACCAAAGAACTGCTCCCGGTGTCATATTACAATTCAAAAAAAGCATGGATGACGCGAGAGCTTTTCCGGGAGTGGTTCTTTAACGAATTTGTACCTGCAGTAAGAAAGTTTTACGGCGAAAAGAGCTTAGAACCGAAGGCTCTCCTGGTACTGGACAACTGCTCGGCCCACTATACAGGAGGAGACAATTTAATTTCTGATGATGAATTGATCAAGGTGAAAACCTAATTAATCAAAGTGAGAAACTTTACATTACCTCTTTTTCCATACAGGTGATTTATCTACCGCCATGATGCCATGAAGTCTATAGATTGCCTACTGAAATTTGTGAAGAACGATGCAGCAGACGTTAGCCGACTTAAAGTGTTGCGCAAGTTAAACATCTATACAGTTCGGGTCACAAAATAACTCTGATTCTTTATTTCTTGTCTGAGTTTAAAAAGGTACAGTTCGTTTTCAAATGTAGATTATTTATGCTAAACAAAGTGGCCTATTGTCCTGGATCGGTCTGAGAATGAAAAACAACACATGTTTGTAAACACATGCTGCCCAAAATCAGTAATGCTAACATCAGCATGTGGTGCGTCGCGTCGCTGGCTCGGTGGTGGTTGGTGACTCGGTGCATGTTGGTGGTCCGGGTTGTTGATGTTTTCAACATGTGGTACGTCATGCCGCTGGTGTAAGAATGTAGGTGATCGGGATCGTTGCTAACTCGTCCCCCTTTAGTGATTCGGTTCCATCTGAATCACGTCTCTGATTGACAAAGTCCTGAACGTGGGTCGGATGTTGTCCAATGGTAGTTGTACTGCTTCCGGTTTCATTGATGTATTCTGGTCTTGAGATGAGTTGTTGGGATGAGAGTTGTTAAGATTGACTTGTATTGTACTGTTTCTGTAGATGAGGAAACATAAAAAAGGTAGGGAACCGATTATGAATGGCGAAATGGCCATTCCTCCGAAGATACTCCAATGTGGAAAATGCAGACTGGTGTTGTTTAGACGAAGCAATTCCAATTCCTTTCGAGTTTCTAACTGAAGCTTGTGAAGATGTTCCACACTAATGTTCAAGATTTCTTGTTGCATTTTGATTTCGACTCCATCCAAATGAAGTTGAACTGGATTACCTGGTAAGGTTTGTACTCTCGATGTGTATAAAACGTTGTTGACGTATAGTTGACAGTTGCTGAAGAATATAACAAATGATCCTGAAAGATTCCTTTGAGTTATTCCGCAGTTAGATGATAAAGTGAAATTTTTCATCGTGTTTATAAGTATATGTCGCTCGTCAAGGTAAAGGACTTCTTCTTCGATTGGGTTTGATGTGTAATTGCAAGTCGCAGGTTCTCCTTTTAACAATTTCGGTATACAAGTTGTATTATCCAGCTGAATTTCGTGTGTAGCGAATATGGTTGGTTCGATTGAACCTATTCGGTAAATTTCATCATCGTGGGTTAGATAAAGCTGATGGAGTGTATGTACTTTCTTATTGTTGTGTATGATGGGGTATAGACGTATCTTGTTGAAAATCCTTGGGTCTAGCTTTGGCATCTTGATGATAAGGGCAATCTCTAAGTTATTCGATGCTACCGACGTCGTCGCATAATTTGTTGCCTCCACAGCAGTGTGAACTGTAATATTTTCCCTAGCTAAGTCTGTAATTAAAATGTCAATTTCTCTTTGGCTTAAAATTTGTTCATTAACTAATCCTAATTTAGCTAGCATTATAGTATTAATAATTTGATTTAGTTTTTCAGACAAGAAATTCAAGTGAAATAAGAGTTTTGTACAGTACATTTCTATTGATCTAACGTTAAATAACTGTATTCCTTTTTTTGTTTGAAATATAGCCTCTTTTAGTTGTAAATTAACTTCGCGATTTATTTTTACTTGTTCATTATTATTAATGATGAGATTATTTATGGATGAATTTATAATTTTCAAATCGTTGGCGTCTGGGCTACCAGCTAAGAATTTCCAAATCGTACCTAAACTATCCCAGCGCTTATGTCTTCTAATTGGGTCTTTGCTTTTTAAAGCGAAATCAATTTCGTTAAATTTTTCAACTATTAAATCCGTGAACTGGTTTTTGCTAAAGTTATCAAATTGATCTCTGAGGCCTTTGATTTGTGTTCTAATGATGGTGAGATTAAAATGGTGTATATAATATTTGTAGTCCAGTCTGAGTCGTCCTTCTCCTTGGTGAAATATCAGGATAGGTTGTCGTCCTAAGTTCTGTAGATGAATTTTCACGTCATGTTTTGTTTCCAGCACTACGGGTCGAATAATGAATAGTAGCAGGAGTCTGAAAAGTAGATGAAGAGAATAAAATTTAGGTATTCCTGATTTTGATATCATTTTTGTGAATACGTCGTCCGTCGTTAGTTTCAACTGTACTTTTATTAACCTTTGAAATATTAATTTTCTTGTATCGGTTGCTGTGTTTGACTCTTCGTCGAGTCCTTTCAAAAGCGTCTATATCATTGTCAATAAATATGTTCTTTTTATTTTTGTTGTGAAAGGACAAATCTTTGCTTGTTTTGTAGTAAGGTTTTTAAAGGTTCTCTCGACTATTGTCTGAGATCTGCTAGATGGGAGTATTACTTCATATGGGGTGAATTTTGTACTAGAGTGGACTGTCGAATTGTATTTGTGAACAGACATGTAAACAAGGTCAATTACTGTTTTTTCGGGGTTTTCCATTTTTTGTATTCGATAAATTTCCAAAAGTGTGGAATGTAATCTCTCGACGATTCCATTCATCTCGCTGCGACCGGTTGCTGGGATGTACGGTTCAATATTGTATGTATTATAAAAGTTAATGAGTTCTCCTGTCATGAATGACTTTTCATTATCCATGACCAAGATTTTTGGTGGTTGATATTTTAGAAGAATATCTTTTATAGCTGGAGTTAAATCGATGGCGGCTCTTGATTTGATTAATTTAATTTGCGCAAATTTTGAAAATTTATCGATGTATGTCAGAAAATTAAGATTCTCTAGGAAAAAGATATCGATATGAGCAATTTGGAAAGGACCGGTGGGAATAGGGGTTTTTTGGAGGGGAAAATCAATCGGTTTCCTATCGTATTTGCATTCATGACATATACGACAGGATGCGATGAATTCCTTTAATTTTTGTTGAATTCTCGGGAAGTAGAATTCCCTGAGAATCTGTTGCTTGTTTTCCTCTGCTCCTCTGTGGGCTCGAAGATGTTCGTTTTTGATAACATCCCATTGCTGATTTTCCTCTACTACATCCTGTAAAAGGTTTTGTGTGAAACGGATTTTTAACGCTCTACTACTTCCAAATTTCTCCTTAAAGACTTCTTGAATCTTTCCCATGATATTTTCTGGTGTTAATAATCCGTTGACCTTTGTATGATCGAAATGAGTTTTTAAAATCTGAAATAGAGAAGAATCGTTAATCTCGTTTACTTGTATAGTTATTCTTGTGAAGCCTGGAAATGGTTTTTCCGTAATTATTTTGTCTGGTCCTCGTTTGATGACCACCTGGAGTTTGAACACATTAAGTGGTGCTTCTGTGGATATTATGCAAAAATCGTCACTAGTATCAGTAGAATGTTGTGTTCCTGTCATGGAGCATACGATTCTGCTAAGTGCATCCGCCACAACATTTGATTTTCCCGGTTTATATACAATCTTATAGTCATGTTCTTCTAAATATGCCTTCCATCGTTTTAGTTTGGCATTTGTGTTTTTAGGGGATAAGGCGAACGTAAGTGGTTGGTGATCGGTTAGAATTTGTAGTTTTGCTCCGTATAGGTGATTTCGAAAGGTTTGCAATGACCAGAAAATGGCAAGCATTTCCTTTTCCGGCACTGAATAACCTTCTTCAGTTTTTGAAAGTGTTCTGGAAGCAAAATGGATGGGTTTGTCTTTTCCTAGTTCTCCCTGAGACAGAACTGCACCGATTGCGAAATCAGAAGCATCTGTTGTCGTCATATCGGATGACGAAAGTAAGCTTTTCATTCTCAGAAAACATTGTTTTTCTACGTCGTTGAGTGAAAGTTTTCTGTTTGATTTGGGATTTCTCTCCCCCCATTAAGAGATTTGTTAATGGTTTTGCGATTTTTGCAAAATCTTTGACAAATCTACGATAATAACCCATCATTCCTAAAAATCCTCGCAGTTCTTTAATATTTTTGGGCTCTGGGTATTTGTTAATCGCATCAATTTTCTTCTGGTTTGGTTTTATGCCATCAGCACAAATAATATAACCAAGGAATTCAATTTCGTTGTGTAAAAATTCTGATTTATCCAACTGAATTTTTAGGTTAGCATCGTCCAGTGCTTTTAGAATTGTTGAAAGATTTTGTAAAGCTTCTTCTGAAGTTTTTCCGAATATGATTACATCATCAATATAGACGTAACATATTTTTCCAATAAATACTCTTAAAACATCGTCAATCGCTCGCTGGAATATAGCAGGAGCGTTCTTAAGACTGAACGGCATACGTGTGAACTCGTATTTACCGCTGTTGATCGAAAAAGCAGTTTTTTCAATATCACATTCTTTCATTTTTATCTGGTGAAACCCAGATGCTAAATCGAGGGTGGTGAAAAAATGTTGACCTCGTAATTGATCAATTACATAATTAATTTCTGGCATCGGGTACCTGTCTGAAACAGTTTTTTCGTTTAATTTACGGTAATCCACTACCATGCGAAATTTCTTTTTGCCTGAAGCATCAGTTTTTTTCGGTACGATCCACACTGGTGAAGTCCAGGCAGAACGTGAAGGTCGTATGATTCCGTTTTGAAGCAGTTCGCTTATTTGTTTATTTACCTCCTCAGCATATGTTGCTGGATATGGGTACACTTTTTGATGAACGGGAATATTATCGGTCGTATTTATGGCACACTCTACTACGGTGCTGCAAGTTAATTTTGAGTCGGGTGTGTGAAATGCTTTTTCATGTTTGTTCAGCACTTCAAGTAACTGTTTTTTTACACTCGTTGAAAGATGAGACGTCCTAAATGTATGTTGTGGGTCATCGTTTGAGTTGTTTCCCTTTTCTTGAGGTAGGTCGGATCTGAATGTGTGGTGTGAATGGTTTTCGTTGTGTGTCATTCCTTGGGATAAATTATTGGATGCGTTTTGTCTTGGGCAATAATGTTCAAGTGGGATATTTAAAAATTCGTTTCTCTTTGAGAGGTAAAACATGCCGCTAGTGAGGTCTATTATTGCATTGAGTGCATTTAGGATTCCAGTTCCAATAATGCATTTAAAGAAGGGATGGAAATTGTGTAATAAAAACTGAGCTTGATGATTTATTTTGGGACTGAAAAAATTCAAATCGATAGCTGAGGTTGCATTAAATTTCCCGTTGGCGCTAGCGATTTGGTCCGCTGAGAAGTTGTATGGTTTATTATTTTTGCAAGTCCATGCAAGTTTTGGGTTTATAAGATTGATATTTGCTCCTGTGTCGATAAAAAATGGGAAGTTTCCAATTGTTGTTTTCAGATTTATATATGGCAGAGTTGGCTTTACCAACTCATATTCCACTCTAAAAAATTAGCCTGGTTTGAACTAGATTCATTTGAGGTGGATGGCTGCTCGTTAGTTCCTAAATTCTCTTCTTCGGTTGGTAAAGAACAATTATCTATTTGTTCATATGGTGTCTCTTGGTAAGAATAATGTATGTCGTCTTGTTCGTCGTGCTGATCGTAATAGTCATTATGAACTTCATAGTTTTGGGGTTCAGAACTGAACACTACAGGGTTTGCTGACCTCCTAACATTCTGAGATTGTTGTATGTTTAAAAATGGCCGATTACCATAATTCACCCTTCGAGATCTAATACTCTGATCGACCTCCATGGGTTCTGGGTTAGGAAATGGTCACAGATTATTAGTTTGCTGTTGTTGGTGTATTGGGTTATAATTGTGACTGTTTTGGTAGCTTCTTTGTTGAAAAGTTGGCCGTGGTGGTGGTCTATAGAAAATTGTTTGAGGTGTTGAATAGTTTCTGGGAGGTGGGAAGGGAGTTTGATATCGATTTGTTTGCGTAAGGGCGATTACACATTATCCGGTTTCCGCCGGACCGGTTAGAATCCCAAATGGCAAATTTCGATCGTACCAACCTCTTCACGGCGCCGTGATACAGCCGTCCACTGCGACTGCAATGTCCGGTGACCGGATAAGCATTATACGCGATGACAGTAGTATTGTGTTGACGTCTGGTACAGACACCGGTTTGGGAAAGTAAATCATTCTCTATGAGAATATCAGACCTTAAGACAGTTAAATTGTTCAAATTTTTAATGAAAATTTTTACTTTATATTATGTGATCAGTTAAAACTCGTAATACTGATTCTTACTTAACCATTTTTGTATAATTTTCTTGATATTGTCATTAAAACTCATCATTGTAGTATAAAATTATTAACAAACACAATTCTTGTTCAGGGGGTTTTCATCACTTACAAAAGAACGTGTAACGTGTAACTCATTAAGAACATATTTCATAAGAAAATGTTAATTTTCATTCATAATTTTAATTTTTAAATATGTGTTAACTGCACCCGAAAATCAATTATCACTATCATTTCCCAAAAGCGGAGCACGAAGCTCCACGCGAATTGACAGTTGTTTTTCATGTCTGTTAGTATTAGTACAATTCAGGCAATTTTTCGCCCCATATATTAGTATGTGTGTGCCGTTTGACGTTTGTTTGTTGATTTTGAAATCAAGCAGAATTTGCAATTGGTATGGACACTGAAATTTTTATTTCGCTTCTTTATTTAGCTGCAGTGGAAAATTTCAGTGATAAAAATTTCTGCTCAAAGCGAAGCAATGATCACAGGCGCACGAGGTCGTCATGGAGTGTTTTGCCATGGATTGTGTTCAACGGTGTATAGTGTCTTCTGACAATTTAATCGAGCTCTTAAATTAACTTCTGTTTTTGTTTAGCTCACAGCAACTTTCCTCATTTGAAATCGCTACCGAAAGAGTTCGAGGATGTGAAACAAATGTTCAACTGGTTCATCAAGGGATAGATTTTGAGTGACTTCATCCAGCTGAATGTGAAGGTGAGTTTTTGTTAATTTGAACACACCAAAATAGTTCTCTCATCTAGTGTTCCCATTTGGTATACCATACAGTTCGACCTGACCCGGAACACGATCGACGATAAGGTGGCCGCGACTCGGCTCGAAAAACTTAAACCCGAACTGTCCGATCTGTGCTCGGTGATCAAGATGTTCCCCTGCCCGACGCTGAAGCATCGGCTCTGTCAGAACGAAATCACCCAGCTGTTGGCATATCTGATTCGGTCATTCTTCGTCCAGGATCCGCGTATTAATAGCCGTGCATTGATGCTCGATGAATTGCGGCTGAGTGTGTTCTGAACAAGGATCTGCGGAAGCAGCAATGAGATAGTATTTGAAGGAAAAGTATGATGTAATTTGAATCGCAAAGATAATTACTGCAATGGTGAAATAAAAAAAAACACTCTAGAATGATTTTTTGCAAATTTCAAGATAATTACAGGAAGAAAACACATAATATATATAAATAAGTAGTTCCCCTAGCTTGTTACGGAATGTTATTATTATTGGTTCATAAGATTGTACACTTTTATCTAACCGTGTTCTCGAGGCTGTTGAAAAAATATGTGGCAACAGAGCGTGTGGAATAAATCATTCACAGTAACTGGACAAAAGTTAGTTTTTGTAATACTGTTGATGACGGCCAATTTTTTTGTCCAATAAGTTTTTCATGTTCATTGCAAATTTACATTGCCGTCGTTGTGGAAACCGTTGTAGAACCATATGCGCCTAAGATGAAAATTTGTGCTCTGCGAATTACGGAAAAGGTTTGCGAACGTATTCTGAATTGGGTCGTATGTACTCTCCAAGGGTCGCAAATTTGAGCAGGCTCGTAGTTGCCGCAGCAGCTGTGGTTCCAAGATATTCCATATGCAATCTTGTTCATGACCCATCCCAAAATCACCCTCAAAAGGCACATCATGAGAGGGTGAATGCCCTAATCAGCTGCTCATAAACAATAGTAGGAATTCAATAAACACGGGCTCGACCAACTCGGTGTAGTTATACCACAGGCAACAAGAACAATTGGGCTGTCAAACCACTGTATAAACAAATGCATGTATGTGTATGTGAAAGATGTACGGTTTTGTGTAGCGCGAGGTCTCTTTCACATTGTTATCCGGTTATCCGTCCAAACCTAGCGGCGCTTTTTGAAACCGGTCCGGCTGAAACCGGATAATGTGTAATCGCCCTAAATGTTGGAGCTGTGTGCGGTTTCCTTATCGGCGGTCTGGGTGGAGGGTTAGGTGTATTAAAATCCCTAGGTTTTGGAATTGGATGGTTGCTATGTTTGTTCCTGAATGGTGCTGAACGTAAATCCATATTGTGATATTCTAAGCAAAATTGATAAGCTTTGCTTAGGGTTTGCACATTGGCGGATTTGAGCAATATGTTCAAGGGTTTTTCTAATCCTCTAATAAATGAGTCTAGTGCTTTTTTCCTAAAATAGTCAATATGCGGCGCTGCATTTTTTTGCATAGTCTCATCCACTTGAATCTGAACAATTATGGATGAAAGAAGTTCGTTGACTCTGCTGAAATAAGAGCTTAGACTTTCATTATGCGTTTTTTTCACAGTGGTCAATTCGAAGTCCAATGTTTGAATATCTCTTTGGTCACGGTAATAAAGAAGTAAAGTGTTCTTTATTCCCTGCCAATCGTATAGAATATTGTTGGCGTTCAGCACATCTAATGCTTCGCCTACAATTTTTCGACGTATGCTGCGTATCAAAATTCCATACTCGACCAATGTTCTGGGAAGATCTCTATACAGATCAAATATTCCTTCAACATCTGCAATCCAACTTATCAATTCCGTTGGTTTACCGTCGAATTTCCCTAAGTCTTTCACAAAATCGGAAAGTTTACCGACTGTGGAAAAATTGTCAAGTGCGTATCTCTGAGCTGGTGTGGTTTCCTGCTCAGGAACATATTCATTCTGTTCGGCTGGCTGAGCCATGATGTTTCAACCGTAAAACAAGAAAACTAAAATTTCTTATAAAAATATCAAAACTTCCACAATGTTAGAGTCAACAATGGAAGGAAACGGCACTTTATTTCACTAAAGATTTTCACTAAATTATTCTACAAATGCCAGTGTGTGGACTTTTTGGGTTTTCAAAATCTTTTATGATTTTATTTTATTTTTTATTTAATTAGTTTTTTTTTAAATTACTTTATTATTTGTTATTTTTTAAATTTTATTTATTCACTTTTGTTCACTTATTCACTTTGAAAGAAAGAGAAAAAAAAATTTCACTTACATATAGGACCGTGTCCTTGATTCGGCCGGCATTGATGAATCCGGACTTTTTTGGCGGCGTCCACTATCGGGGGAGAAGCGGCAGATAGTCCGGGATGATCCTGTTTGCTCCGCTGCTGTTGCTGCTTCTGCTACTAAGGGCCCTCCTATCGATCGGGTGAAATCCACAGTGTCCGTCTCCTCGCTTGGTGATCTTCTTGGTTCCTATTGTCCTGGATCGGTCTGAGAATGAAAAACAACACATGTTTGTAAACACATGCTGCCCAAAATCAGTAATGCTAACATCAGCATGTGGTGCGTCGCGTCGCTGGCTCGGTGGTGGTTGGTGACTCGGTGCATGTTGGTGGTCCGGGTTGTTGATGTTTTCAACATGTGGTACGTCATGCCGCTGGTGTAAGAATGTAGGTGATCGGGATCGTTGCTAACTCGCACAAAACTTATTGACATGGTGTGTGAGGCAAGACGTGCCGTCTCATATTCCATCAAATATTATATGCCGTCTCGAGCTCGATCAATTATCACAACCGCAGCTCTCGTCAGAGAGAGTCAAACAGCCAACAAGGTAAGACGTGCATTCGTGCTCTGGGTGCAATGGGTGATTCCCAGCGGCGGAACCAAGTTACACATTTGGCGACTGTGACAGGTTGTGTTGTGTCATCGCTTCCAAAACAAAAAACATTCCATTTAAAGATCTGGTGCGACCTTTGAGGAAGTGAATCCAAAGTAATGGATTTGTTGTGTTCAGGGAAAAGTGAGTAAGCTGAGTCGCAATTTACTATGTGCACTGCAAAATAGAAAGGTGTGTGATGAGTACACAGTGAGTTGTGAGCAGCGCAAACATTCGTGGAAAAGGCGAGTTGTGAGAACCGCCGATTTAAGTGTGCGCTGAAAGAGCCACATAAAAATAGTAAAAAGAGAGGACAGCTGGAATAAAATGCGTGTTGTGAGAACCGCAGACACTAATGGAAAAAGGTGTGTTGTGAGGACCACCTAAATAAATGTGTGCCGGGAGGGCCGCAGAAAATAGATCCAATTATGATAAACAGCGTGTTGAGAGGACAGCTGGAATAAAATGCGTGTTGGGAGAACCGCTAATATTAATGAAAAAGCGAGCTGTGAGAAACGCCAATGCAGTGGAAGAGCTGCCTGAGGGAAAAACATGATTAAACAAGCATCTATCATGTAAGAGCAAAGTGTGTAGAGAGAACCGCAAAAATCTATGCCCTGAGAGAGCCACATAAAAGAAACGAAGGCAGAAACGCATACATGCATAGCGAGCTAAGAAGGCCGCTCGCTTGATGTATGCATGCAGAAGAAATACAAACACATCTTTACACAGATGTGTCTATTAAAATAGATTGATGGGGTATGAGGAAAAAGGCGCAAACGAGTATGCGTAAAACGAACTTAGTTGAGTGGTGTTTATGAGAGCACCGAACAAAGCAATTAAGTGAGAATACTTTCCGTACCCCTCATCCATGAGATGAAAGTGACGTTGTAAGATGCAAACTGTACTTCGCCAAGCTCTATCTATCAGACGCATGTGATGAATGACGTGAAATTACCATATTTTTATGTGTGAATGTGAATGTGTCGTTTCACTCGAATGATGTTCGACCGAGATGTTTCAGCGCGAAATGATGCGTAATCTCAAGGCTGTGGATAATAATAATATAATAAAACCTAATAATAAAACCTCGATTATCCGCGGAATAGTCGGGTTAGCTCACCGCGAATAATGAAAATCGGGGATAACGCAATAAAGAACTAAAACGGGTTCCACTGTATTGATGATGTTTTGTTATACGCAGAAATCAGCTGAGGGAGATATTTCCTCAATTCCTGCAAATCATATATCCAATAACCTTTCTCTAAATGCACGTTCAATCAGACGCGTTTTAGATTCTTGGAACACGAGCCTAGTGAAAATAGTTTTAATATTGATGATGTTTTGTTATATGCAGAAATCAGCTGAGGGAGATATTTCCTCAATTCCTGCAAATCATATATCCAATAACCTTTCTCTAAATGCACGTTCAATCAGACGCGTTTTAGATTCTTGGAACACGAGCCTAGTGAAAATAGTTTTAATATTGAAGCGTCAAAGATGGAACATTCCCACAGTTATCCATTTCAACTGAGCTTACATCGAGAATTTTGCGAGAATTATGTTCCCTTGTGGTCAGTTATCACAGCGTTGAAATGGAGCTGCGACAAAGAACATAAAAGCGCATTCAAGCTCGTTAAGCATGATTATTTCGGGATTCTGTTCGGAGTCGAACAAAACTATTTTGTCTCCAGATGTATGTACTAAGGCATTGGACACTGTATTGATTCAAGTAAACAGCGAAGATACATCACTAATTATAAGTTTTGCATGAAAATCATTCACAGCAACTGAGAGAAAATATGCTCAAAATCAGCAGGAGGGGTAGCACGGCAGAGAAAACAGTGGAGTAATTCTCATACTTTTTGTTGGGAAAGACACTTGGCGGATATTGTATTTTTCAAAAAACTAAGTCCATATGAACTTAGATTTGAGGGACAATGAATTTCTTACCGAGAAGGAAATTTGTGAATGCACGAAGCGAGACGAAACGTTATTCATGCCATGGAAACTCAAACGTGACCGATGAGCTTGATGAAATTCAAATCCGTAGCGGCGATCTGGATTCTATAGAAGGAATTATAGTGAAAAATGGTTGTGCCGCCATCCCTCAACAGCTTCAAGGATAAACATTGGGGATAGCTCACGCAAAACATCCACTTAAAGTCAAGTTGGAGAGTTTTCCCCGTTGACAGGTGTAGTGGCCTGGAATGGCTTATGACTCAAACAAGTGAGTAAAATAATGTGCAATTTGTTCCGTAATGAACCGGAAGGGAAATGTAAAATAGTTTGATCCAAAATGTGTATGGAAACCGTTGCTCTTTGCATGACCGGACCATATAAGAAGCTTGGATGAATATCGGAATATCAGAATGTCGATAATCAAATAATAGATCATCCAATCAGGTGCAACATCGCACGACCTGTTAAATCTATAAAGTTTGAGCATCAGAGTACAGCGTTGGATGCTGTGGGATGCTGATCAAGAAGGCTTCCCAAGAACAATGAAGTCTGATAATGATCACCATTTGACGGTGAAAGTTATGCTATACTATTAGCGATTAGGATGAAATTGGGCAATCTCAAAGCAAAGACGACGGTAAATTCAGCACGACGTGTCTGAGTAGAAGAATTAGAAAATAACCTTAAGGAATGTTTGGCAGAATGATAATATATATAATTGAACGAAACAGTTATAATAGAAACCTGTGTGCACTTGGCTACATCACACTTTTATGATTTTTTTTTGGTCAACCAAAAGTGCTCCATTTTTTTTCTTAATCTGCTGTTTCATTAATTCATTTCAATACATGCAGCCAAATTAAAAGCTTCAATAATTGTTAAGTGCTCAATTACAAGTTTTTTTTTTCTATGACATTGGATTTTTTTTCCGGAGAGGAAGATGGATGTGTGAGGCAAGACGTGCCGTCTCATATTCCATCAAATATTATATGCCGTCTCGAGCTCGATCAATTATCACAACCGCAGCTCTCGTTAGAAAGAGTCAAACAGCCAACAAGGTAAGACGTGCATTCGTGCTCTGGGTGCAATGGGTGATTCCCAGCGGCGGAACCAAGTTACACACATGGAATGGCATAAAAAAAGCATGTGAGCAAGCTATTGTTGTGTTTTGTTATTTTTTATTCGATTTTTGAAATATATTTCTTTAAAATTCTTATTTAATGTAATAATGGTTATTTCTTCCTTTGAAGACGAGTCTGAATCGGTTAAAAATAAATTGCTTCGCTGGGTAACCAGGTAACCAGTAAGCACTAAAAAAGTGTCTCAAATCAGCACTGTATCCACATATTGAATACTGAATAAATGCTTATTACACTCTATAAACCAATATAGGGTGGATATAATGCTGGAAAGGCGAGATATAGGGCTCTTTAAATGCTTCAGTTACAGCCTTAAATAAGCATTACTAAAGCTTACTTACGGCTAACTGAGAACGTCACTTGTGATGGTATTTGATTCGTTTTTTTCTAGGAAAAAGTCATCGAATCTATCGGGACTCGACAGAAAATTAAAATAAATAATCTTGTATTTAATGGGCCCACACAGATTTATTGCAGCCATTTTATGGATGATATTGATATATCATTTATTTAGATTTACGGCGCACTGTTTGGAATGAGAAATAATTGTTATATGAAAATTACCCTACGAGATTCGAACCGAGGTACTTCTGCAACATGTCTGTTTTTCTGTAGTGTCTTTGCTATCTGGACCACTGTTGATACATATAAATGAATGGAAAATAGTCCTATTTCAATAACCGAGCTCAGATACCTGCTCAAAAAGATCATGTATGTGTGGGTCTGGAAAAAATGATAGCATTAAATGCGCTTATAGGGCTTCCATTAATGCCTATTTTCATATGTTTTATCCTAATGTTTGTTAGCATTATATGGTAGCACTAACTGCGCATATCTTATTCTTCTTTAATGGCGTTAACGTTCCCTGTGGAACTTTTGCCGTCTCAACGTGTTCATTAACTAGCGTTATTCATTAATACTTGGTTGAGATTTCGATACCGAATAACACGCCTTAAATGTACTCTGGAGTGGCAAGCTCTAGAATACGCGTGACCACAGTGCAAGCCGGAAGAATTTTCTTTGAAGAAAAATTCCCCGGCCAGAACGGGAATCGAACCCGAACACCCGGCATGATAGTGTGGGACGCTAACCACTCGGCCACGGGTGCACATGTGCATATAGGGCTTTCATTAATGCTTATTTTAATTAATCTTTATATGCATTAATTATGTTGATATAAGGCCTATAAGCATCAAAAAAGCAGATATACTGCCATTTGGTATTAGAGATGCTGAATTAGTGCTATAATAGAGCTATACGTTAATGCTTATGGTTACTTGGGTAATTTCAATTAAGTTTCCATTAGCGATACGGTTGTTTATGTTAACGTTTTATGTGGTTTTTCAACATCGGATTAAAAAATTCTCCCCGATAATTTGGTAAACTAGAACGAATCAAGGCGTCCCTGAAACATCATTAGATCATTTTCTTTGGGTGACACAATTCATCCAAATCACAATTAACATCAAACACATATTAAAACGACCGCTACTAAATATATCACTGAGAAGCAGCGGTGGTTCAAAACGGAGCAGATGTGTTCCACTGTTCGTATTGGTGTTTATTCGATTGACTCTTCAATCCCAACGAAAGTGCATTCCTATGCCTATCGATCGTAAAACCATTGGTATGTGCACATATACTATGTACATTCCGGACCTACTTATGATTCCCTCGAACTAAACGGGATCAAATCTGTCCTTTCGTTTTCCTTCTAGGTTAACTTGAAGAGTTTCTGGGAGCCGTTTATGCCAACTTTTTTTTTATAAATCTTCAGCTGGCCCACTTGATCTATCGCACAAATATTTTGCCAATGAAATTCATCAGATTTTTGTGCTACGCAAACTCGCCAGACAGCACCGACAACAAAACACCAACGCAGATATGCATTAGCAGCAAAATTCTCCGAGCGTGGAAGTGAACCCATCTGCAAATTGTGCCAGCATAAACAAGTGCTCAAGTCCGAAAGTCTTGGACCATCGCCAAAAAGTTCATTCGCACCAAGCTCCGATTTTCTGCTTCTCGAATTAATCGATTACATTTTGTATGTTGAAATTTTATTCGATGGAAATAGATAAACAAAAGATAACCTTTTATGTCTTCATTACAAGAACTGAAAATGCATTCGTATTGCAACTTGATATTAATAAATTGGACGATGGTCCGAAATTCCGAAAGCAGGATCGATGTTGGGCCGATATTCTGGAATATATTTTGACACTTGTATTTACTATTTATATATACTAGAATATACTGATTATTTCTCTCAGTGTATTGATGATCATAGATCCGTGATGCATTGGAGTACCCCTCACCAATGTTGTTGTTTACATTATATTTGACGTTTAACTGATTTTTAATTGGACTATCGCCCAGTTAGCGAGCGCCCAGTTAAAAAGCAGCTCAGTTAAACAACTCCCAGTTAACGAACGAGTGCTGTAGTGTATCTGGGTCTAACTTTCGATCGAAAGCTTACCTTCAGAGCACACATTGACAAAACAGACACAAGATGCAACATTTTAATCAGGTCATTGTATCCCCTGATCAATAGATACTCTCGATTATCTCTAACGAATAAACTTGCAGTATACAAACAAATAATATTTCCAGTTTGGGCCCGTTTGGGAGTGCTGTGCTCCAACACACAAATTAAAACTTTACCGCATACAAAACAAAATTCTTCGTATGATTCTAAACTCTCCACCCAGCACGCGAAATTCGGAAATACATCAGCTGGCCGGGATTAAAACATTGGATGAAATTATCAATAGTAATTGTATGAAATTTCAACAGAGTTGCGCTCTCTCAATACACGGAATAATACAAAATCTGTATGATTATGTTCAGAAAAGTTTTTTACAGGCCAAACTGAAAGGAATATTTTCGTTTAGATGCCATTCAGCATCAAGAAAATTCCGGAAAGATCTAATCATTGCTGAAAAAAAATCTGCCAGTTCCCTGGGAATTGAAAAATACATTCATGCAAACCATATAACACAGCGACCGAATATTTTTCAATCAAGTGCTATTAACAGGTGGTTATCGAGTTAGCAATAACCACTGGGGGCTTCGAGTATCGAGGAAAATCTGGAAAAATCTAATCGTTGCTGAAAATTAATCTGCCAGTTCCCTGGGAATTGAAAAATACATTCATTCGAAAGAGTTCATTTTAATGTTTTCTAACCATATAACACAGCGATCAAATACATTTGATTTTGTAATTTTGTAATCAATCAAGTGTAATTAGCTGGAAAGCTTCTGAAGATTATTCTTCCCCATCAGTAGGATGTTTTCGTATCCAATATTGTATGCGCGCGCAACGGAAAATGTTTCGTATCGCGAAAATTATATAATTTTCAATCGATTATTGCTCAGTCGCCGAAATATTCATACTCAGAGAGTTCATTCCCCTCTGGTTTGCCTTCCCAATTGCCATCGTAAACCACACCTTCTCTCGATTCAATCACGCACGAAAAGCATACTTAAGCGATATTCTGGTGGTGAAACCCATTCATTTATCGTGAGGACATCGACAAGACAACATCGTTACTGAACGAGCTGAACGTGCTGGACGGCGAGGGATCGAGGAATTCATTACCTGGCCTGACCGTACCTGAAATGCAATCAGTTTGTTTTAACTGTGAGGGAGCGCAGAAAAGCCGATCGATCAGAAGGAGAAGAGAAGGTGACCAAGAGAGTATCAGCATCCAAAAACGGTTCCCCGGGAAGACATCGAAGCAGCTGCTACACACACACATATATACGCGCGAAATTCTTTTCTTTTAGACGCCATTCAGCATCGAGAAAATTCCGGAAAGATCTAATCGTTGCTGAAAAATAATCTGCCAGTTCCCCTGGTAATTGAAAAATACATTCATGTGAATTTATTTTAATGTTTTCTATCCATATAATAATGCGACTACATACATTTGGTTTTGTGATTTGTCAATCAAGTGCAGTTAGCAGGAAAGCTTCTGAAGATTATTCTTCAGAACAATATTTTTTGTATCTAATATTGGATGCATAAAACCTTGAGCTTCCAACGTAACGCTCTCGTTTTCGAAATCCCCCAAATATTCATTTATGCATTCATTCAGAATGGATTTAGATTAAATTTCAAACAAATGATCTCCAAATCAACGATAGTCCTACGTCACCCTTGCGGTTATACCATAGATATAACCCACTTCTTGTTTTTAAATTTTGAGTCGATAGCCTGATTAACTTGTTTTACACATTGTGTTGTGTTTGTTGATATGTCCAATTATAGGTCACAATCGCCTCTAATGCGACACTGATTGTTGCCTCGGTATGTCCAATGATATAGAACATGAACATGAACATGAACATGATATAGAAGTTTTCATTCAAATTTCAACATTTTAAAACTGGCTCCCCGCCTTCTAATCTTATAGTGATAGGATCCCAAAATGAAAGTCATCACCAGACGTCGACGCTGCACCACTGTCATAGTGAATGTCCAATTACAGGTCATAATCACCACTAATGCGACACTGTGTGGTGCCTCGGTATGTCGAATTAGAGGCAACTCTGTACTTCGGTTCCGGTGACGTTAAAGTGCGCTACACATACAACGTCCCGTCAACTATTCTCTTGGACTTATTTTGCCGACGTCAGTATTACCAGTGATGATGTATGTGAATGCTACCATATGATTTTCATGGGAGAATATTTGACAATTCATTCCTTTACGTTAACTTCACGATGGCGGGACGGTGTATGAGTAGCGCACTTAATACGTAAGTATTCCATTTTTTTTAAATCAGCTTCATTTACCAAGGATTTTTATGGGTGTAGCAAGTCACAAAGCAGTAAAGGCTGATTTAGACGATGCCAGTCAGCGCTCTAGTTGAAGTATCCAGTGAATAGAGAACAGACACTCTGTTCCAGTTAGAGGCCAATTACTTGTTCGATACTGGTACAAATAACTTGAACAGAGTGTCTGTTCTCTGTTCACTGGATACTTCAACTAGAACGCTGACTGGCATCGTCTAATACCATGGACAGACATACAGCTGTACTAGCGCTGTACGTGTACAGCGTTGTACAGGTACCACGATAGCATGACACACATACTTTGGTTGTACATTGTACGGCATGTCAGACTGACAATCAGAAGTTTGAATTTATTGCATTGTATTTTCACCAATATTTCAATGAAAAAGGTTTTTATTTAGCGTCTAAACTATCGAACACAATAAATATGTTTCCAATCTGAGTTATTAACTCAAGAGAAAGTCAATGAAAAGAATGTATACATGTATTATTTACCTCTGTATATATGTATTATTTACCTCTTTCATTAGTGAAAACTATAAAAATGTTGCAAATAGTTGAATTAAAGAAGGAAATTCGAGAGCACAATCAAACACAAGTAGAAAAATGTACGATTCCTGCATGTGAGAACTACCTTGGAAAGCCCGGAAGTAAAATATACGTGATTTGTTTTTGAGTTTTAGGTTACATTAGCATCATTCTCTCAGTTCAAAAACAAAATCCAGATGTCTCACCGATTGTTTACGTTTTGCGTTATACTTATGACAGACATACAGCTGTACTTGCGTTGTACTTCGAAAATTGTATGTCTGTCACCATGTACAGCGCTAGAACCATGCAAGCAGATCGGTACAATCGCTGTACCTGTACCGACCTGTTTTACTGCTGTACATGGCTACAGTTGTACTGTGCGCAGCGCCATAGTGGTGGGTAGCATGAACAAGCAGAATCAAATCACTTGATAAACGTTCTTTTCATTGACTTTCTTTTAAGTTAATAACTCAGATTGGAAACTTTTTTGTTGTGTTTGATAGTTTAGACACTAAATAAAAACCTTTTTCATTGAAATATGTGGTGGAAATTGGAAAAATATCTGATTGTCAGTTTGACATACGGTACAATGTACAACCAAAGTATGTCTGTCATGGTACGATGGTACCTGTACAACGCTGTACACGTACAACGCAAGTACAGCTGTATGTCTGTCCCTGATATTAGATCGCCAATTGACGAATTTACGCAAAGTTGAATCAGCTCATGCGACACCTACATTAGAGCTCAGAACTACAAAAGTGAGGGTGTTTGTTTATTTTACGCACTGAAAAGCGCGATTCGGTCGTAATTATTAATTTTATTTTTATTTAGATTCATTTCAGCCACTAAATGTCGTTAGTATATGGTTAGAAAATTATTGTTTTGTATATTGCCGATGGTTTCAACAAGCGATTTTACCAAAGTCATAGATAATCTTCGGAAATTTTAGGTTTGATGATGCATACCGGTTATTGATACTATGGATAATTGCGATCAAATCGATATCATATCAAATTGGCTGATATCATTGATTATGTAGGGGCCGATACGAGAAGGATTTGCAGTATTTTTAGCGCAAAACACCCTATTCGTCGTTTACTTAGTTGAAAAAAATTAAAGTTACAATACTTATAACAAGCCATTCCTCGTAATATACGTAGCACATTGTAAAATGATGATTTTATAACCTTTTCAGCACTCGAAAGTTTTAACCGCTGTTGAATTAAATTTCAGATAGCCGCGCGAGATAGTTAGTGGATGATAATCCAGACGACCGGAGTTCGAACCCACATCGGACCAGTTTTCACCAAACATCAATTTGTGCCATTTTAAAGATTTATATTCCACTCCCAACACAAGTTAATTAAACAATTATTATTTCTACAAACATAAATACGGCAGACAATCGGATATCCCCGTCCGGGATATCTTAGGTAGCCGGGATCCTGATCTTCTGCTTCATCTATACCTGTTCCTCAGAAACGCCGATGTCAACGTTTAATGATGTCTCCTTCGTTGTGTCCCTGTTCCATATCCCTCCTATCCGATCGATAAACTTTTACTTAGTCGCGGCAATACATACACACACTCTTTACAGATGCACGGGCCGAAGGTTGTGCAGTCCACTGATCATTCAACAAGAGCCAAAGGTTGTACCGCTCATGACAACTCTACACGAGCTGATGATTGCGCCGACTAGTGACCATTCTATCCTGGATTCCTCGAGTCGAGAAAGACGCACCACGCTAGATATGGGGCACAGACTAGGGCGTTGCTGATTAATGGTCAGCTGCATCCCAATAGGAAGTATCCCGTGTCGGGCACACGTACAGAGCATCGAAGACTGCAACATACCAATTATGAGAACACTTGTAATACTAACCTCGAGCCAACCGCGAGTAATCGGTTACATATTACTAACATAGTTGTAAGACAAAAATTGTCAAAATATTGGACTCCCGGCCCCGTCAGGCTAACGCCACATGTGCCTTAATAAAAAATATATTTTGGGGAAAAAAAAAACATAAATACTCATATTATATATAAAAATGGCGATTCGTGAGGCTATAATAAACATTTCACGAAAATATTTTGCGCCATTTGTTTTTTTCTATGTCTGTAATAAATCGTATATGAGTATGGCAAAAGTCGTATTTGGTGCTTTGACAATTCATGAATATATTCATAATAGATCGCAATTCAATATTAACATGGAGCCGATCTGGCGTGGAGGTAACATCCATACTTCTCACGCTCAAGATCACGAGTTCAATTCTCACTCCCGACATTCTTCCAAAATGGAAGGTAAAAGTGACGAACCAGCCAGAAGCGTTGAAAGTCACTATAATACAGAAAAAAAAATAATAACATAATCGCTATTATAGCCGGTCAAAGTTGCATATAAATCCAAGCAAATTCGGTAAGCATTTGCCATGTATGTATATGGCCTCCACTTTTGCATGCATATGCCAGTTAGGCGCATTATATGCCAACCAAATTTTAGGGCATATGATGTTATATATACGCTTGTTATGCGATTTAGTGTTTGCTGGGCAGTTTCGCCGGCACGGTTGATTGCCGTTATGAACCAGCACAAAAAACAAAGCTGCAAATTATGCGCCAGTGGTGGTACCACGATCAAAGCATTCCCTGAATAAATCATATCACATTAGCCGAGCCAGCTGGCGGAAGCATATGCATAAAGGTTCCTAGGTTACTATTTTCAACGACAACTGTTTATTATACTTATACTGCTTCAAATACCTTCGACGAAATCAAATGTAACCATACCAACGTAAGTAATAACATAAAGAAATCCAAACTTTTCGTCTTGCCATTCCTCATACGTCTCTTCTAAATAGTGTAAATTACGAGCCACCTGTTAACTCCACCATTTTGAGTACAACGACTTAAGGCTGATTTATACTTATGACAGACATACAGCTGTACTTGCGTTGTACTTCGAAAATTGTATGTCTGTCACCATGTACAGCGCTAGAACCATGCAAGCAACTCGGTACAATCGCTGTACCTGTACCGACCTATTTTTCCGCTGTACATGGCTACAGTTGTACTGTGCGCAGCGCCATAGACGGTTAGTGGTGGGTAGCATGAACAAAACGAATCAAAACATTTGGTATACATTCTTTTCATTGACTTTCTCTTGAGTTAATAACTCAGATTGGAAACATATTTGTTGTGTTCGATAGTTTAGACGCTAAATAAAAACCTTTTTCATTGAAATATTGGTGAAAATACAATGCAATAAATTCAAACTTCTGATTGTCAGTCTGACATGCGGTACAATGTACAACCAAAGTATGTGTGTCATGCTATCGTGGTACCTGTACAACGCTGTACACGTACAGCGCTAGTACAGCTGTATGTCTGTCCATGGTATTAGACGATGCCAGTCAGCGCTCTAGTTGAAGTATCCAGTGAATAGAGAACAGACACTCTGTTCCAGTTAGAGGCCAATTACTTGTTCGATACTGGTACAAATAACTTGAACAGAGTGTCTGTTCTCTGTTCACTGGATACTTCAACTAGAGCGCTGACTGGCATCGTCTAATACCATGGACAGACATACAGCTGTACTAGCGCTGTACGTGTACAGCGTTGTACAGATACCACGATAGCATGACACACATACTTTGGTTGTACATTGTACCGCATGTCAGACTGACAATCAGAAGTTTGAATTTATTGCATTGTATTTTCACCAATATTTCAATGAAAAAGGTTTTTATTTAGCGTCTAAACTATCGAACACAACAAATATGTTTCCAATCTGAGTTATTAACTCAAGAGAAAGTCAATGAAAAGAATGTATACCAAATGTTTTGATTCGTTTTGTTCATGCTACCCACCACTAACCGTCTATGGCGCTGCGCACAGTACAACTGTAGCCATGTACAGCGGAAAAATAGGTCGGTACAGGTACAGCGATTGTACCGAGTTGCTTGCATGGTTCTAGCGCTGTACATGGAGACAGACATACAATTTTCGAAGTACAACGCAAGTACAGCTGTATGTCTGTCATAAGTATAACGCAAAACGTAAACGATCGGTGAGACATCTGGATTTTGTTTTTGAACTAAGAGAATGATGCTAATGTAACCTAAAACTCAAAAACAAATCACGTATATTTTACTTCCGGGCTTTCCAAGGTAGTTCTCACATGCAGGAATCGTACATTTTTCTACTTGTGTTTGATTGTGCTCTCGAATTTCCTTCTTTAATTCAACTATTTGCAACATTTTTATAGTTTTCACTAATGAAAGAGGTAAATAATACATATATACAGAGGTAAATAATACATGTATACATTCTTTTCATTGACTTTCTCTTGAGTTAATAACTCAGATTGGAAACATATTTATTGTGTTCGATAGTTTAGACGCTAAATAAAAACCTTTTTCATTGAAATATTGGTGAAAATACAATGCAATAAATTCAAAATTCTGATTGTCAGTCTGACATGCGGTACAATGTACAACCAAAGTATGTGTGTCATGCTATCGTGGTACCTGTACAACGCTGTACACGTACAGCGCTAGTACAGCTGTATGTCTGTCCATGGTATTAGACGATGCCAGTCAGCGTTCTAGTTGAAGTATCCAGTGAACAGAGAACAGACACTCTGTTCAAGTTATTTGTACCAGTATCGAACAAGTAATTGGCCTCTAACTGGAACAGAGTGTCTGTTCTCTATTCACTGGATACTTCAACTAGAGCGCTGACTGGCATCGTCTAATACCATGGACAGACATACAGCTGTACTAGCGCTGTACGTGTTTTTTTTTTTTTTTTTTTTTTTATAGAGGTGAGGAACGCTCTTCCAGCCTTATCTGGGAAGGGATAACCCAGACGTCGAGTGGGGATCGCACCCACAAAAACCAAGCCCTCTACTCGTAGCCTCATTCCCCCCGGGACCACATCTAGGCGACTACTTCAGGGGGCGGCTGTGCTCATGCACTTCACGAGTTTTCAACGCTAACTAGCGTTGATCCTTCCCTTTTTCTCTATACATCTCATTTACGTTTCCGTTGTACTCCGCCACGCACATCCGCAGCACAGGCTTCCTTTTACCCGTCGAGACGTGTACCGATTAGGAATTGCCCTCCAACATGACGCGCAACCCGTCACAGTCACCCTCGCGGGGTTTCTCACCTGTCGAGACGTGAACCGATTAGGAAGCGCCCTCCATCTTGACGTGCGCCCCGTCACAGCCACCCTCGCAGGATTTCTCTTCCCAACGGAGCGCCGATTAGGCAGTGCCCTCCAACATAACGCGCACTCCGTCACAGCAACTCTCGTGGGGGTACCCACCGATTTGATGATGCTCTCCTAGGCTCTCGCTCCGCCGAAACGACCCTCGCAATGTTCCTCTCTCAATCCACCAACAGGCATTGCCAGCATTTTCTTGACCCTGCTCACCAGATACCGCTTACCCGTCGAGACGTGTACCGATTAGGAATTGCCCTCCAGCTTGACGCGCAACCCGTCACAGTCACCCTCGCGGGGTTTCTCACCTGTCGAGACGTGAACCGATTAGGAAGCGCCCTCCAACTTGACGCGCGCCCCGTCACAGCCACCCTCGCAGGATTTCTCTTCCCAACGGATCGCCGATTAGGCAGTGCCCTCCAACATAACGCGCACTCCGTCACAACGACTCTCGTGGGGTACTACACTTTGCAACTGCCCTCGCATTAGTTCCTCTTCTATGGTCAGGGGTTATTACTACGCTGGTCGGCCCTCCACTTCCGCTGTAGCTCGGACATGATGTGTATGATTACACTGTTCACAGCGTTCCAGGTGCCCTCGTCGCGACACATTTTCTCTACTATGTTCCCGGCATGAAGGGCAGGCAGCCCCTCGCGTCTTGCGGTGAACCTGGGACACTCTAATACCACGTGTTCTGGTGTTTCCTCCACATCTTCACACTCCGGACAGAGTGGCGACGTTGCGTGCCCGAACCGGTGCAAATATTGCCTGAAGCAGCCATGTCCAGACAGGAACTGTGTCAGATGAAAATTCACCTCCCCGTGCTTCCTGTTCAGCCAGGTCGATAGTACCGGTATGAGCCCATACGTCCACCTGCCTTTCTCCGCCGTGTCCCATTCCTGCTGCCACTTCAAGAGTGATTCTACTCTCGCTGTTTTCCGGATACCCCTGATTTCCTTTCGTCTGTAGCACTCTCTGTCTTCCGCCAGAGTGATGCCAATAGGGATCATGCCGGCGATAACGCAGACTGCCTCCAACGAGATCGTCCTATACGCGCTCGCAACTCGCATCGCCATGAGCCGAAACGTACGGTCCAGTTTTCTACGATTCCGGTGGGTTTCGAGAGCCGCCGACCAGGCTGGTGCTCCGTACCGCAGTATGGACGAGGATACAGCAGCCAGGAGACGCCTTTTGCTACTGCAAGGTCCTGCGTTATTCGGCATTATTCGCGCTATCGCGCTAATGGACTTCTCTGCTTTCTCGCAGACGTAGTCGACGTGGTTGTTGAAATTCAGCCGGTCGTCGATCATAACTCCCAAGTATTTCAACCTACGCTTAGAAGTTATCACGTGTTCCCCGACTGTGATTTCCGCTCGCTGCACGGCTTTGCAGTTACTCACCAACAATACTTCCGTTTTATTATGAGCAATCTGCAGTTTCGCTGCTTGCATCCAGTTCCCTACTGAGACGATGGACTCGGTTGCAAGCATCTTCACCTCTTCGAGTGTCTCGCCTGCCACTGTGAGAGCGATATCATCCGCGAAGCCCACGATCTCCACGCCTTTGGGAAGCTTCAGATTCAGTACTCCGTTATACATTACGTTCCAGAGCGTTGGGCCCAGGATAGAGCCTTGTGGTACTCCGGCCGTTATATTCAACGTTGTCTGCCCCGTGCTCGTCTCGTAGACTAGGACGCGGTTCTGGAAGTAGCTTCCTAGAATTCTGCACAGGTACCCAGGAACCTTCATACGATGTAGGGACTCGGCAATGACTTCCCAGCTAGCGCTGTTGAAAGCATTCCTCACGTCGATCGTTACTACAGCACAGTGTCGGTCGCCCCTCCGCTTTTGCTGTGATGCCTTCTCTGCTTTTTCAACCACTGTCCGGATAGCATCAACGGTTGACCTGCCTTTCCGGAATCCAAACTGCATCTTTGACAGACCATGGTCACTCTCCGTACATTTCGTCAGTCTGTTGAGGATAATCCTTTCCAAGAGTTTCCCAAGAGTATCCAGCAGGCATATAGGCCTATAGGATGTTGGTACCCCCGGGGGCTTTCCTGGTTTTGGCAGCAGCACTAACTTTTGGATCTTCCATTTCTTAGGAAAGTGACCATCATCCAGGCATTTCTGTAGCACTATCCTGAAAATGTCCGGGAACGCCTGAATCGCCGTTTTCAGGGCCGCGTTGGGGATTCCGTCGGGGCCGGGCGCTTTGTTTACCTGCAGTCTCTTCGCCACTGCTACCAGTTCTTCACTGGAAACTTGAGAACGTTCGGTAGCTATTTCGGCGTACGGTGTCGGTGGCCATATCGTAGGATCATGCATCGGAAATAAACCCTCCACAATGACCTTCAGCTTCTCGGGACACGATTCGACGGGCGTCACAGGTCCTCTGATCTTCGCCATCACGACTCGATACGCGTTGCCCCATGGGTTGGCATCTGCATCTCGGCACAGCTCCTTGAAACAGTTCGCTTTGCTCAGTGTAATTCCCCGTTTCAAGGCGGCTCTAGCTGCTCGGTACACCGTATTACGTTCCTCTCTATCAGCGCTATTTCGTGCTCTCTGAACGCGTCTTCTGGCTTGAAGACAGCTAGCGCGAAGGTTGCGAAGAGAGTCGTTCCACCAGTAAGCTGGGCGTCTTCCATTTTTTGGTACAACTTTCCTCGGCATGGTAGTGTCGCATGCTCTCACCAGTAGATCTGTCAACTTTTCTGCGTTCCAATCTGAAGCTCCGCTAGCTAGACGAAGTGCTTCGACGAAAAGGTCATTGTCGAAAGCATTCGTCTTCCACTTCCGCTCACCTCTTGTTGTCCTCCGAACTAGCACGTGGTTTCGTTGACCGATTCTGTACCGGATCGCCTGGTGATCACTGTGCGTATACGACTCGCACACTTTCCACTCCGTACTCGCCAACAGCGACGGACTGCAAAAAGTAACGTCGATGATGGATTCGCGCCCATCTTTCCGGAAAGTGCTGGTGGTACCTTCGTTCAGTAACGTTACATCCAGCTTTGCTAGAGCTTCCAGTAGACTGTACCCTCTGATGTTGGTGCATCTACTTCCCCACTCCACCGCCCAGGCGTTGAAGTCGCCTCCAATGACGATCGGTGTTCTACCGATTAGTTCCTCGGTCATTGCGTCTAGCATCTGGTGGAATTGCTCAGTTGTCCATCTCGGGGGTGCGTAGCAACTACACATGAAGATTCCATTAATTTTGGCGATTACGAAACCTTCATGTGAACCTCCAACCACTTCCTGGATAGGATATCTGCCCATCACCTGTATTGCAGCAATCCCTAAGCTATCCGTCGCCCAGCTGCCATTATCACGGGGTACTCGGTACGGCTCCGCTATGATTGCAACGTCGCATTTTGTCTCTGTTGTCGACTGCCACAACAGTTGCTGAGCTGTGTTGCAATGGTTCAGATTGATCTGAATTATCTCCGTTACTGCGATTCTGCTAACGCCTTCTTATACGAGGGACACTTGAAGCTTCCTGTCGCATGGTCGCTGCCGTTCTCTGGTTTGCAGAGCAGGCATTTCGGTTGCTTCGTGCAGTCTCTCGCAACATGCCCTTTCTCACCGCATCTCCTGCACAGTTCAGACCTGTCGGGGCCTGTGCAGCTTCTTGCCTGATGTCCAAAGCCCATGCACTGGAAGCATCTCTCCATCCGCTTGGCCACCCGGGGCACCATCTTCAGCGAGCAAACCGACCAGCCAACTTTTATTTTGGTCGTTTCTACCATCTTATTGGCTGCGACTGTTGAGAGCCGTATCGACGCCGTCTGCGTGCCACCATACGCCTTCCTCATACGGATCGTCATTGGTGTATTGTCCAGCTTACACTGTTCTATTAACTCGCGCCTTAACTCCTCGTCTGTCGTGATTTCGTCGAGATTTCGGCATTCGACCACTGATTCCTGGGATAGAGCCCTCACCTTCGCCTCCTCACCGAGCGACTTCGCAACCAGTTCCTTGAAGGCTGAACATTTGACTGCCGGATCCCTCTTGAGCTCGAAGAGCATCTCTCCTTTCTGGGTGCGCCTGGTTTTCACCACATTCTCTCCCAGTTCTTTCAACTCCGGATCGTCTCTCACTTTCCGCAGGAGTGATGCGTAAGTCACTCCTTCCTTCACCTCGACGATCAGAGCATCTCCCTTACTTCGCTCGCGTCTGGGCCTGTTTTTTTTTGTCTCCTGCACACCTTTCTTCTTTTCTTCTTTCTTCTTCCGTTTCTCCTTTTGTTTTTCGACAGTGCGCCATCCACTGCCTTCACCTTCCTTTTTGTTTCCCAGGTTGTCATTTTTAACCTTCTTCAGGTGTTCTTCATCCCCTGGGGTATCCCTCTTCCTTTTGTCCGATCGTGGGTTTCGTGGCGTCTTAGGCGTCTCCTGTATCTCGACAGACATCTTCTCCCTTGCTTCAGCGAGTGCTTTTTCAACAACCTCTGCTCGCGTGATCATCTCCTTCTGTTCGCGGTCAGCAGCCGTAACGGCGGATTTGATGCTTGTAACTAAATGTTTGATCTTAGTATGGACATTGTTTTTGTCCTTAATGAACTCGTAGAGCTCGTTCACTTTTTTCTTGACCTCCATCAAGCTTGACCTCCCGACCTGAGCGCTGTACGTGTACAGCGTTGTACAAGTACCACGATAGCATGGCACACATACTTTGGTTGTACATTGTACCGCATGTCAGACTGACAATCAGAAGTTTGAATTTATTGCATTGTATTTTCACCAATATTTCAATGCGTATTTATATATATATATAAATATATATATTTTTATTTAGCGTCTAAACTATCGAACACAACAAATATGTTTCCAATCTGAGTTATTAACTCAAGAGAAAGTCAATGAAAAGAATGTATACCAAATGTTTTGATTCGTTTTGTTCATGCTACCCACCACTAACCGTCTATGGCGCTGCGCACAGTACAACTGTAGCCATGTACAGCGGAAAAATAGGTCGGTACAGGTACAGCGATTGTACCGAGTTGCTTGCATGGTTCTAGCGCTGTACATGGTGACAGACATACAATTTTCGAAGTACAACGCAAGTACAGCTGTATGTCTGTCATAAGTATAAATCAGCCTTAAGTCGTTGTACTCAAAATGGTGGAGTTAACAGGTGGCTCGTAATTTACACTATTTAGAAGAGACGTATGAGGAATGGCAAGACGAAAAGTTTGGATTTGTTTATATTATTACTTACGTTGGTATGGTTACATTTGATTTCGTCGAAGGTATTTGAAGCAGTATAAGTATAATAAACAGTTGTCGTTGAAAATAGTAACCTAGGAACCTTTATGCATATGCTTCCGCCAGCTGGCTCGGCTAATGTGATATGATTTATTCAGGGAATGCTTTGATCGTGGTACCACCACTGGCGCATAATTTGCAGCTTTGTTTTTTGTGCTGGTTCATAACGGCAATCAACCGTGCCGGCGAAACTGCCCAACAAACACTAAATCGCATAACAAGCGTATATATAACATCATATGCCCTAAAATTTGGTTGGCATATAATGCGCCTAACTGGCATATGCATGCAAAAGTGGAGGCCATATACATACATGGCAAATGCTTACCGAATTTGCTAGGATTTATATGCAACTTTGACCGGCTATAATAGCGATTATGTTAATATTGAATTGCGATCTATTATGAATATATTCATGAATTGTCAAAGCACCAAATACGACTTTTGCCATACTCATATACGATTTATTACAGACATAGAAAAAAACAAATGGCGCAAAATATTTTCGTGAAATGTTTATTATAGCCTCACGAATCGCCATTTTTATATATAATATGAGTATTTATGTTTTTTTAGAAATAATAATTGTTTAATTAACTTGTGTTGGGAGTGGAATATAAATCTTTAAAATGGCACAAATTGATGTTTGGTGAAAACTGGTCCGATGTGGGTTCGAATTCCGGTCGTCTGGATTATCATCCACTAACTATCTCGCGCGGCTATCTGAAATTTAATTCAACAGCGGTTAAAACTTTCGAGTGCTGAAAAGGTTAGAAAATCATCATTTTACAATGTGCTACGTATATTACGAGGAATGGCTTGTTATAAGTATTGTAACTTTAATTTTTTTCAACTAAGTAAACGACGAATAGGGTGTTTTGCGCTAAAAATACTGCAAATCCTTCTCGTATCGGCCCCTACATAATCAATGATATCAGCCAATTTGATATGATATCGATTTCATCACAATTATCCATAGTATCAATAACCGGTATGCATCATCAAACCTAAAATTTCCGAAGATTATCTATGACTTTGGTAAAATCGCTTGTTGAAACCATCGGCAATATACAAAACAATAATTTTCTAACCATATACTAACGACATTTAGTGGCTGAAATGAATCTAAATAAAAATAAAATTAATAATTACGACCGAATCGCGCTTTTCATTGCGTAAAATAAACAAACACCCTCACTTTTGTAGTTCTGAGCTCTAATGTAGGTGTCGCATGAGCTGATTCAGCTTTGCGTAAATTCGTCAATTGGCGATCTAATACCAGGGACAGACATACAGCTGTACTTGCGTTGTACGTGTACAGCGTTGTACAGGTACCATCGTACCATGACAGACATACTTTGGTTGTACATTGTACCGTATGTCAAACTGACAATCAGATATTTTTCCAATTTCCACCACATATTTCAATGAAAAAGGTTTTTATTTAGTGTCTAAGCTATCAAACACAACAAAAAAGTTTCCAATCTGAGTTATTAACTTAAAAGAAAGTCAATGAAAAGAACGTTTATCAAGTGATTTGATCCTGCTTGTTCATGCTACCCACCACTAACCGTCTACGGCGCTGCGCACAGTACAACTGTAGCCATGTACAGCGGTAAAACAGGTCGGTACAGGTACAGCGATTGTACCGAGTTGCTTGCATGGTTCTAGCGCTGTACATGGTGACAGACATACAATTTTCGAAGTACAACGCAAGTACAGCTGTATGTCTGTCATAAGTATAACGCAAAACGTAAACGATCGGTGAGACATCTGGATTTTGTTTTTGAACTAAGAGAATGATGCTAATGTAACCTAAAACTCAAAAACAAATCACGTATATTTTACTTCCGGGCTTTCCAAGGTAGTTCTCACATGCAGGAATCGTACATTTTTCTACTTGTGTTTGATTGTGCTCTCGAATTTCCTTCTTTAATTCAACTATTTGCAACATTTTTATAGTTTTCACTAATGAAAGAGGTAAATAAATAAAATGTTATACATAAAATTGCGCAGAATTTGATTTCTTAAAAGCTCATCGCAATCAAATAATCTTTTATGATTATAACACTGTAATTTATGGAAAGAACTACAAACCTTCCTTAAGCTCACATGGCAAAATTTAAAACCATCATCACTTGTACCGCAGCGCCGCCTAGGTGTAGATTTGTACGTTAGATCGCCAATATCGAAATTGCTTTTCGGCCCAAGGCGCGTAGAAGTATAGCCTAAGGTGGGCCAACTTGCTCAAACCAAGGCGCTTGTATAAATGTATAACAGGTGAAGCAACATCATCACTTCAAGAAGAAGGGGATTACGGTTTGTGGAGCGGGGGTTGTTTGTTTTGTTATTGCTAGGATACGCCATTATTGCATTTTCACATGCGAGAGTAGTGGATGAACTGGATGAGAATGAAATTCTACAAAATCATCCCTTCTTTTTCACATAAATTCGCGAAAGCAGAACATAGTAAGCATCGTTCGAATAAGCGTCGTGGCAGTTTGTAGAGAGCTGCCGGCAACTGTTTGTAAACAATACCGACAGCAATTCCAATATGGCTGAAAGTGCATTTCATATGATTGTTTCACCTGGTATATATAGAGGCGCCTTGGCTCAAACCACTCTTCAGCCCAAGGCGCCTAGAAGTATATCCTAAGGTGGGCCAACTTGCTAAAACCACTCTTCAGCCATCTTGGAAGTCTACTGTGTTTTGTTTGTAAACAAAACACAATACGCTATTGCCGAAGCTCATTCGTGATCAGTCTGTCTCTTTCACGCTACAAACAAATAATTCCCCTTCTGCTTTCTTCCTGTTTTCATATACCGCTCCCTCAACCCACCTAATGACGAAACGGCCTCACCTAGTACCATAGACCCGTCTTGCTTCAGCCATCTTGCAAGTCTACTGTGTTTTGTTTGTAAACAAAACACAATACGCTTGTGCCGAAGTTCGCTCTTGATCAGTCTGTCTTTTTCACGCTTCAAGGAAATAGTTCCCCTAGTTCGTTCCCCTAACCAACTTAGTGACGAAACGGCCTCACTGTGAATGCTGTGAAGATTACCAGATCCAGAATATCCGGAAAGAGCTGCTACAAGTAATTGGTTTTGCATGAATGCTAGAGCAAAAGGAGGTTGACAATGATTGCAACAGGTTCGTGCTTACTGTCGCATCTTTAGCGGCGAACCTCCATCTTTGGTTACATTTCTAATGGTTAGCAGATGATTCCAATTGCCCCTCGTTATCCCAGTGGAAAGTGTAATACAGAATACAATTGATAGAAAGTAAATAAAGGATAATAGAGCAGCGAAAGTAAGATGGCAGATAGTTAAATTAAATCGGAAAAATAATAGGTGAATTGAATAGACTATATTGAGACAGAAAAAATTGAATGTTTAAAGTTAAAATTAAGAAACACTAAACGTGAGTCAAGTTTGTATATTGTAGATTCATTTATTTATGATAAACTGTTTTCACAGGAATTTTTTAACGTCGTACTGCGAAGAATAAAGACCTGTTAAAAAATTGGAAAGGTTTCTTGTTATTGAATAACACTTACTTTTCAAATTAGTTGTCTTTTGTGTTGCTAATTTGCCATATATTACAGGAAAATAACCAGTTGCGTTGAATGTTTTTATCAAAGGAAATCCTGAACCTTGAATTTTGAGTTTTTGACTTCTATCCAGTTCATTTATTTGTAAGGCTCAATCGCATAAGCTTTGCGGAGCCGCTAATTCAAGGTTTGTTTATACAAAGTTTCAACTAATTTCTATGTTTAGTAGGATTCGACCGAATACTCGCGGTTTACTCGAGGTTAAAAGGGCAACATTTTTGTGGGACGGGTCAGGTTGGGGATATGGATATGAGGTATCGTTGTCTCAACCGAGGGTTGCCGCACGCACTGTAGCATAGTGCATAATGACCAGGGATAGCATCTGGTGTTCGACTAGCTGTCGAGGGTGGGCGACGGTGAGATGGGGGGACAAGACAAATAAACTAATAACGAAAAAGAAAAACACAAAAGCATTAAATACTTATACTAGACCGTTTCACAAACATATAGATCAACTGCATATAGCAGATGTCGCGAGTTCCCAACACGTCTCTAACAGGAACATAGGGTTTTCTTCCTTGGACCTCAAGGGCATTCAAAAGGTACTCTCTGGCTGCGTAATTATCCGTACATTGCCAAACTGCGTGATCGATGTCATCGTAACCGTTTCCACACCGACAGACGTTGCTTTGAACAAGATTTATTCTGTGGAGATGCACATCTAGCGAGTAGTGATTGGACATAAGTCTACTCATTACACGAATGAAGTCACGACTTAAGTCCAAACCTTTGAACCACGCTCTCGAAGAAACCTTTGGAACCACCGCCCAAGACTTCCAGTGTCCCAATCGGTTTGCCAACTCAAGAGGGAACTCTGACGCAGTAATTGGAAAAATTCATCGTATGAAATCTGTCTATCAAACAATTCGCCTTCCTGGGCACCCACCTTTGCGAGAGTGTCCGCCTTCTCATTGCCAGGAATTGAGCAATGAGAGGGGACCCAAACAAAGGTTAACTTATAAGATCTTTCGATCAGTGCACTCATCTGCTGTCTCACTTTTGTGAGGAAATAAGATGGGTGCCTACTAGTTTTCATCGACTGGAGAGCCTCAAGCGAACTGAGACTATCCGAGAAAATGAAGTAATGGTCTGCAGGCTTGTTGGAGATCATCCCCAATGCGAAGTCGATTGCTGCCAGCTCAGCAACATAAACGGAACAAGGTTCCTGCAGTTTACGGAAGGCGCTTGAATTTTCATTGAAAACACCGAAGCCAGTGGATCCATTGAGGCGAGACCCATCAGTGAAGTATCTTTTCATGCAATTGACTTTTTGGTACTTTCGGTTAAAAATACGGGGAATGAAAGTTGGTCGAAGCTGATCTGAAATCCCAAGTATTGCTTGTTTCATCGACAGATCGTATTCAATTGAGGAACTGCTGATGGTGAAGTGAGCACGGTCTGGAGTAAACGATGGAAGACAAATATCTGATGAAATATAGTGATGATAAATTCTCATAAACCGAGATTGTATATTTAGATGAAGCATTTTATCAAAGTTTTCAATCACAAGTGTGTTCGTGATACCGCATTTCACCAGTATTCTGAGAGAAAGTTCCCAGAATCGGTTCTGTAGAGGAGTTACTCCTGCCAGAACCTCGAGACTCATGTTATGCGTTGAGTGCATACAGCCGAGAGCTATACGCAGACAATGATATTGAATTCGTTCCAATTTTAGAAGGTGACTTTTAGCTGCTGAGAGAAAGCAGAAAGAGCCATACTCCAGAATAGATAGAATAGTTGTTTTATAAAGCGTTATGAGATCTCCCGGATGAGCTCCCCATCACGTGCCGCAAATCGAGCGGAGAAAGTTGACCCTCTTTTGACATTTTTGCTTCAAATACGTAATGTGGGTATTCCAAGTGCATTTTGAATCAAACCAGACACCAAGGTACTTGAAGGTCAATGATTGGGTAATGTTTCTCCCCAAAAGCTTAAGTTGCAATTGGGCTGGGGACCGCTTTCGAGTAAACACTACCAGTTCTGTTTTCTGCGGCGAGAATTCTATCCCTAAGTTCCTTGTCCAAGAAGACAAGTTATCTAGGGAATTTTGCAATGGTCTTTGCAAGTTTTCGGCATGGGGACCTCTGACGGAAACCACACCATCATCTGCAAGTTGTCTTAGCGTGCATAGTTCTGCCAAACAACTGTCAATATCTTTCACATAAAAATTATAAAGAAGGGGGCTGAGACATGAGCCTTGGGGTAGACCCATATAACTATTTCTGGAAGTTGTCAGCTGTCCAAGGGTGAAGTTCATTTGCTTTTCTGACAACAAATTGTACAAGAAGTTATTCAAAATTCCAGGAAGTCCACATCTGTTCAGATTGTCTGACAGAATTTCTATGGAAACTGAATCAAAAGCTCCCTTAATATCCAAAAATACTGAAGCCAGTTGCTCCTTGTGCGCAAAGGCCAGTTGAATATCTGTAGAAAGCAACGCTAGACAATCGTTTGTTCCTTTGCTCTTGCGAAACCCAAATTGTGTACTTGATAGCAAATAATTTGTCTCGATCCATTGATCGAGTCTTCGAAGGATCATTTTCTCCAGCAATTTTCTAATGCACGAGAGCATAGCAATCGGACGGTATGAGTTATGGTCAGACGCTGGTTTGCCAGGCTTTTGAATTGCTATCACTTTGACCTGTCTCCATTCGGGTGGCACAATATTGTTTTCTAGTAGAGTATTGAATAAGTCTAGCAAGCGTCTTTTCGCGATATGGGGAAGATTTTTTAGAAGAACGAATTTAATCATATCGCTTCCGGGTCTGTCGCTCTTGTTCGATGAAAGAAGAGCCATAGAAAATTCCAGCATTGAGAATGGTCTGTCCAGAGGTCCACCGCTTGGAGACGTTTCTCGAAGAATATGTTGGGCTGGAACTGAGTCTGGACAGACCTTTTTAGCGAAATCGAATATCCATCGGTTGGAGTATTCTTCACTCTCGTTGGTAGATGAGCGGTTACGCATGTTGCGAGCTACCCTCCACAAGGTGCGTATTGAGGTTTCACGAGAAAGACCTTCGATGAAATTGCGCCAGTAACCGCGTTTTTTTGCTTTAACTAATTGTTTCAGCTGTATTTCAAGCTTTGAATATTCCTCGAAGTGTGTGGATGTTCCATGTCTGCGAAAAGCTTTGAAAGCATCAGATTTTTTCAAATACAATTTTGTGCATTCATCGTCCCAGCCAGGAGTGGCTGGTTTTCTTTTAAATGAAGCACTTGGAACTTTTCTTTTTTGTGCTTCCAGTGAGCTTTTATACAATAAATCGACGAAGAATCGATATTCTTCCAATGGTGGAAGTATATCTATTGATTCGACACCGATTGTTACCGCCGTTGCAAATTTTTGCCAGTCGATGTTCCTTGTTAGATCAAATGGAACTCGAGATGGTTCAGTGGATTGCGGGCTACACTTGATTGATATGTTGATTGACAAGTGATCGCTACCATGGGGATCATTTATGACCTTCCACTGACAATCTAATGATAGCGAGTTTGAGCACAAAGATAGATCGAGTCGGCTTTCTCGAGCCGGAGGTTTTGCAATTCGTGTCACTTCACCAGTGTTCAAGATAGTCAAGTTGAAATCGTCACATAAATCGTAAAAAATAGCCGCCCTAGCGTCATCATAAAGTCATCACCCAAAATTAGAACTGGGGTTGAGAGAATCGAAATTAGATTCCAAAGTTGACTACGGCTAATGGAAGTATTCGGGGGAACGTATACTGAAGCTATGCAGAGTTCTTTATTCTTTGCAGTTATTTGACAAGCGACGATTTCGACGTCTGATAGAGCTGGGAGAGGAATTTTTTAGAAAGAGTAGCACTTTTTGATCCCTAAAAGTACTCCTCCATAGGAATCATCTCTATCCAGGCGAATAATATTAAAATCGTGGAAGTTGAGTTCTGTGTCAGAAGAAAGCCATGTTTCGGAAAGAGCGAATATATCACAATCATAATTTTGAAGTAAAAATTTGAACGAGTCTAGTTTAGGCACTAGACTACGGCAGTTCCATTGTAGCACATTGATCATATCTTCTACTACGTTAGATGAATTATCCATCGAAAGATATGATTGATGCAAGGAGGGGCCATGAAGCAGTCAATTGCTTAAGGTAAGACTTTAAAGATGGAAGCAAGGCAGAAATAAGGCTTCTGAGGGGGTCTTGAATTTTGAACGTGTTTAGTATGAAGTCCACAATGTCCGAAAAAGCTATCAATCCTCGATTAGACGCGAATTTTCTACGAGAAGATCGAGGAGCAGCGTTTTTATTTCTCTCTTCTCTGGGTAATGACGTAAAAACCTTGCTGCAACCAGGAACTGGCTGAGAAGGAGCCTTCGGATTCGTTTTTTTGCTACTATTTCCCTTGGAATTAGACAATCTTCCGAGGGTCATTTTAGCTTTCTTACGGTGCACCATTGGTGAAGAGAGCTTTCTTTTTGATGATTCATCCTTTATTGAAGATTCTGGTGCAGCCGAAGTATGACCCTCATCAGAATCAGAATCCGATTCTTGAGATGACAAAACCGAAAATTGGTTTTCATTTTGAGCGGCTGATGCGGTCTTTAGCATTTCGGCATAAGTCCGCTTGGAGCGTCCAGCGATAGAACGCTTCACTTTATCGGAGTGCTGTTTGTACCTTGGGCACTCTTGTAGAGGGTGAGGATTCTCGCCACAGTGAATACATTTTTCCACTGTTTGAGTGCAAGAATCCTCACTATGTTTATCGCCACATTTGCCGCAACGAAATTTGTTGCCGCAGTGGCTAACCGAGTGTCCCAACTTTTTACATTTGGTACAATTATAAACCCGCGGTACAAACAGGCGCACTGGGAAAAAAACATTTTCTACTTTCACATAATTTGGGAGAACAGAACCTGCGAAAGTAACTCGAAAAGAGTGCGAGGGCTTATAAACTTTTTTATTTTCTTCCAAAGATGCTGAATGCAGATTTCTAACATCCAGGATCTTTACAAGATCTCCAATCATCGAGTTTTTGAAGGAACCCGACGCTTGTTTTAGTTCATCGACACTCAGACTCGCGTCGGTTACTACGCCTTCTATCTCCACTTCTCGAGAAGGGATGTAGATGTGATACTCCCTGTTAAAAACTTCGTGGTCAACAATCTTGTTGGCCACATCAAAAGTCGGTGCTTCTACACGCAGTTTGTCCGGTCTCTCTTTATGTATCGAGACGCCCTTATAATTACGCAGCAAATCTCTTGAAATATCAAGAGTTCTCAAAGCTTTTTCCTTGGGCCGAAAGAAAACAACCCATGGTGCCTTCGCGGACTGTTGATAATAACGCGTCCGCGCAACATTGGCATCAGCAGATGTCATAACGGTTGCGCAGACGGTGCGCAACCGCCTATGAAAACGAAAAAAAAAACTCGCACGCACACACACAACTCACACGCACACACTCGCGCAAAAACTCAACTTAAAACTAACTTAGACTAAAAACTAACTTAAACTAAAAACTAGCTCAAATCAAAAATCTTCTTGAAAAAAAAACAATAATTTCGTAAAAAAAAATTAATAAATAAAAACTCAATAAAAAAATTTAGTCTGATGAGTTCGAACAACTTGAACAACCCTATTCAGGGAGCTATACAACGCTGCACGCTACGGTATAAGCACAATAGCGAGACGGCAAAAACTATTCTATTGTACTTCTCTGTTTGATGTTTGGTGAAGATACAAATGTGACGCTCAATGGAACCAATTCACAGAACACCGGTCCAGCGTCGCTGGAGAGGTGCTGCTTCCTCGCTGTTCCGGATGCGTTGGCACTTAACTTGTCACCAATGGGCGAAAGAAAAAAAAAACAACAACCAAAAATCACTTTGGCGGAGGGGAAAAAAAACTTTCCAGCTTCGATATTGTAGCGGAGGACGGACAATGTGTGTTCGTCTCTTACAAATAATCGACGAGGAATGTTTTTGACTTCTATGTTACATGAATAAATTTGAAGCGAAATAGCGTGCAGCTATAGTACACTATTTTTCACGAAAATATATTTGCTTATTTTTTCCTTCAGTTATTTTCCTCAGCAAATTGATATGAAACCATATCCACACGACCAACAAAAAGTAAATAAATCTGAAAGCTACGTATCGCTACTCGTTTCACGTCTTATCAAGAAAGTGTCAAGAACGAAACACCTATCGTTTCAGCATCTTCGTTTCTGTAAAGGTGGCCGTACATTGTTTGCCTGGAGTTCAAATATTTGATATTTTTTGACAGATAAGGTTTGATTTGATATTTGTACGAACACTATTTTGTTTGCCACTCTTCAATTTTAAACAGTAGTAAACAATATCAAACACCGAACATGGAAAAAAAATCAACTGAAATATCCAAGGTAACCTAACCATGTACCGACAGGTTCGAAGAACAGACTGAAAAAATATTTTAGGCATCCAATAATTGAATATTTGCTTGTCGTGTTTTGTGTAGAATATATTTGATCAGTACACGTTGACCAAATTTTATCTGTCAAAAAGAGTCAAATATTTGGCTTCGGTCAAACCAAGGCGCCTAGAAGTATATCCTAAGGTGGGCCAACTTGCTAAAATCACTCTTCAGCCATCTTGGGAGTCTACTGTGTTTTGTTGGTAAACATAGCACAATACGCCTGTGCCCAAGCTCGCTCATGATCAGTCTGTTTCTTTCACGCTTCAAGCAAATAATTCCCCTTCTGCTTTCTTCCGTACTGTTTTCATATACCGCTCCCCTAACCAACTTAGTGACGAAACGGCCTCACCTAGTACCATAGACCCGTCTTGGGTCAAACAGTGTATGAGCACCCTAAGTTGACCCACCTTCTTGTCTTGCTATATCCTATGTCATTTCGAAATTCTATGTGGAAGTTCAACATTTCATCCGATTGTATTTGTTTTTCATGTTTAATATATTAATAATAAATTGTGATATTTAGGGCTACTTACAAACCATTTAGCAGTTATTTATAGAGTAGATTTGTCTCGCTAAATCGAGATTAAACAGTTTTTATCGAGTAATTAGGAATAATTTGAACTTACATTGCAATAATATATTCCATAGTTATGAGCATTGCTTTTTATTTTTAAACAGTTTTTTTTTTGTAATTTTAGTACTATATATCGTGCGACATGCAACCATCCAACTTCAGAAACCCAAATATCAGCGAACCCAGAGTTTTTGGTAATCATTTTCCGCTGAATACTCATGTAGGTGTAGTTCCTACTAATCAGCCACCTCTCGTGCCACCAAGACCCTTCCAGTCAAATATCAATAATTCTTACGGTAACTACAATCGGTTCAATTTGTCTTCGTTTCCATATTCCGGAGCTGGAGGTGGATACGGAACATTTGGAGGATATGGATACAACAATTATAACAATGTTTACGGAGGTGGTTATGGGTTCGGTTCCTCGACCTATCCAGAACAAAGGTAGGGAAATCAGCGAAATTTTAGCTGTTTTTGTTCTTCATATTTCAATTTGTAGATTTATCACGATGGCAGAGGAGAATTCGAGATCTGCTTTCCAAAATATAGAATCATTGGTCGGGACTGTGAGCAACATTGCTGCGATGTTGGATTCAACATTTTTTGCATTGACTAGTTCATTCAGAGCAGTACTAGGCGTAGCATCAAATTTCGCGCACTTACGTGGGGTATTCGCCCAGCTTTGGACTTCGTTTGCTCTATTTCGTTGGATTATCTGGTGTTATCGAAAGTATATACTTCTAAATAATCATTATAAAACTAATAACGTTTTATCCCGACGCTTAGGACACTGTATTTGCTAAGAATAAGAAAAACGGATCCTTCTATTGAAGGCTTCAAAGACGCTTTTAGATCAGCAGAGATTGAAACGCGTGCTGGATATCAACCGAAAGGATCATCGGCTCCAATTCTACTTTTCCTCGGATTTATTATGTCCGCGCCGTATTTGCTGATGAAGCTTTTCGGCAACGAAAACGACACAAAATATGGTATTTTTTTTATTTGTTATTGTTTTCAAAATAACATGCTTTTTTATTTGTTATTGTTTTCAAAATAACATGCTTTTTTATTTGTAGCTCAAGATCCCAAAACGTGGCAAAATCCTATCGAAGCTGTCGCACTGTATAACTTCAACTCTTCAAACCCAAATGAGCTTACAATCTACGCAGGTGAACGATTATCAATCGCTCCTAGAGTTGTTCAAACTGAGCATAATTTGATCAACACCGGTTGGGTATTAGCTTCTAAAGATAGTACAACGTGTGGCTTAATTCCGATTAGCTATGTACAAGGCCCTAAACAACAACCATCAAATACATGTGATTCCAACACAAATCCTGTAGAACAGAATGAGAAATTTTAAATCGATGTCATTCTGGCGTGGTGTTCGCAGTTGCTTAGCCGAATGTGTCCGTGGAAAGCACATTGACCGAAGACATTTTCAGCGCATTATCACTTTTCGACCGCTAGCCTGCTAATCGGTATTTCGATTCATAGTATAAGTTCAATAAATTTACCTTCCTTTGGAAAAAAATGAGTAAGCGTAACATAATATGTAACGAAAAAAATGCCGGTACTGGGAGTAGATACGCGCGATATCAATCCGGTACATACTTAGGGAACGGCGATCGATAACGTGTTAATAATGAAGTAATTACGATCCACGTTACGGAAAACAATTGTGTCGAAAAGGGAATCTTGTATTTTGAATACAGGTATGGCTATGGGAGATGGGGCAAAATAATCGTTAATATATGTATTCCATAAATAAATCTATAATTGTTTATAGGTCATAACTAGTAATAACGACCTGGGCTGTCATTGCCTGCTAATGTAATTATGTTTTCTTTTATGTATTGTTTTTTTTATTGTTGCAATACTTAGGTTATATTAAATACATATCTACCAAGGATTTAGCCATTTCAATCGTAAGTTTTTCCTTAGAGTTTCTCCATCCATTTTCTTTTCATTATTGGCAGATTCTACTGAAGCGTCAAAACGACAATCCAATACATTCCGTTGTTCCAGTTCTTTGATAACGACACATTCACCATTGTCTTTCAAAATCGTATGGTTTATGTCAGCTTCCGATGGTTCTCCGTGAGGATAGCTAATAGGCACGATTTCTACCAGGTGTTTTATTTTCCATAATCTGGCATTGTTCTCGGGAATGTTTTTCACGATAGACACTGCATTGGACTTATCGAAACAATGAATATAAAAATTTCATATAGAACAATATCAAGAGTACCTCGAATAATCCTATATCCCTCAGCAGACGTTTCTCCCAATACGGACAACCTTTCACTTGTTTTACTCGACGTACCATAAACAGTTTGGTAGGTTCCTGATGTTCAGGAATGTTACCATTCTCACTACAAAAAAAAAACAAGAACAAATTATATAACGTTATAGTATAACAACGTTCCACGAACCTCGGATAGTACATAATGTTGTGCAATTTAACACCATCTTTATAGAGAAATTTCTTATTATGTTTTCCGTAGTTTCTTGCTATGTCTTTCCGGCTATTCGTTATAGCCGTATTGATAATTAACTTGAACATTATGACAGAATGAAAAAAAACTTCCTTTACGCATAAACGAGAAAATATTCAAGTTGTAAACAAAACAACATATAATTTTTTGACAGCTTATACCATGTTATACCCAAGATAAGTGAAGTGGAAGGTAAAACGTAATGTCAGAATTGCCGTTCGGACGTATCCCGTAAGCGTGGAAACACACTAGACGGCTCTACCGCGCGATTTTCACAATGACAAGTCGCAGCAGGAGCTCGATGTAAAACACATTCAGCGGCTTTCGACGGTTTCACTATCTGCCGTTATTATATGTTTATAGACGGATGCAAGACGATGCTATGGTACAAGGTACAACTGTTTGGACAGTAAGCGGGTTAGAGGGGCGGTATATAAAGACAGAATGATGGGAAACGGAAGAGGAGATGTTTACCTGAGCGAGAGGGAGAGAGAACTTGATCACAAACGTCTGAAATATTGCATTTCTCGTCAATTTGGATGGAATACGATTATCCGCAGCTACATGACCGCAGAGTGGATTTCACGTATTGGCTCACTTGAGAGTACATTTATTATTGGCTTGCTTTATTTTCACCTTTCAAAAGCGCATAAACACTAATACTCTCAAAAAACCGTTGCGGCGCATCATCTCCATCGAGCCACCGCAGCGAATGGGGAACCGTACAACAGTGATTTTGGAACCGTACACACCCGCCCCGCCTTGTGTGTTTTATATCATACACATTCCATTATCGAAGCTCCGCGGCGGTCTGTCATTGCAAAATCCGCGCGGGAGAGCCGTCCAGTGTGTTCCTACGCTAAGTTTGAACTTACCCACATTCCGTTTTGCCTGCCAAGATCGGGTCGATGAAATGTCAACAATCGACCTCAAATGCTGCCACCTTGCAATCGAGTTATCGACCTTTCATATGCATTCATCGAACAACTTAATACCACTTTTTCGCCAACATGTGCAAGGCGTCGACCTGCTTGCAGCGCTGCTTGCTGCTTGTTTGTATTGGTTTGTTATTGAAAATGAAAAGGAAATACATTGATCGATTTTAATCATTTTATTGAAAAAAAATAATAAAAATCCATGTATAATAAAAATAAGGTATATAATGGAATCGGTGCATCCGGGTTGTCTGGATTGACGATTCAAATCCGACTGAGTACATTGATGAATACCTCCTTGCCCTTGATGACACAGATATGTGGCTGAGGAGGATTCTTCAATGTGCGTGAAGCACGGGATCTCCGATGGGGAAAATTGCTCGAAATACTATCGATGGCCAGGTCCTGCTGCTGTTACTGTTGATGCTGTTGCCCGGAATAGCACCCTGGACTTAAAGGATACTACTGCGGGAAAGCTGATGCTATTGGCTGGCGTGACAGAAGTGGAAATAAGCAATGTGGTGATGAGGGAAATCATCTTACTCACTCGCCGATTGATTGAGTCGGATGTATTCATAGCTGAAACAAAATAAAATGATTAGTAAGTGAATAGCAGAAATGAATTCCCTACTCACCAGTTGTATGATCCGGATAAAAATGCGAACATTAAAATATCATGCGATTACGTTCGCTTACCTCGCCTATTTTCATTCTACTATACAACGGAATCAGTGCATTCGGGTTCCTCCGGGTGGTAATTCAGCTGAGCAAGTTGATAAATACCTCCTTGTCGTTGAGTTTTCGTGTCTGAAGAGGATTTTTGAATGTGCGCGAAGCACGGAACCTCTAATGGGGAAAGTTCTTCGCAATACCATACCATGGTCAAATTCTGCTGCTGCTGCTGTTGATGCTGTCCCCCGGCATTGCCAACAGGGGTTGGAGGTTACTGCTGCAGGAAAACGGATGTTGGCTGCTGTGATAGAAGTGGAAATCCGCACTGTGGTGATGGGAGAAATCATCTTTCTCACTTACCGATTGATGGAAGCAAACGAGTCGAATGTATTCATAGCTGATAAGACAAGATAAAATAATTAATAATTAAAAAGCCGAAATATATTTCATACTCACCAGTTGTATGATCCATTTGTTTTTGTTTGAGATGACAGTTTAGCGGAGTGGAAAAAAGAACCACCAGTGATGCCATTTGGTTTGTTTAATTATTCAGTATTTTCGACTAACGAACTATCCGCGTTGAAGATATTGGGGAATAGGCATGACAGTATGGATTTGCAGAAGGAATCAATACACTTTTAAAATGAAAATTATGAATGAACATGATTTTTCCTTAATCAAATTAGTACTCTATGTAAGTGAAAATCACCATTGCCTGCAAGTGGTGAAAAAACGTCATAAAAAATATGTTTTGAGATAATTTTATATTATAATGACAAGTTTTTTTGAGAATATCTGAACGTCTATAGAAAATAATTCAAATTAGGGTCATGACAACGTACTTTAAGTTGAAAAAATTATGCCAAGAAAAAAATTTCATACAAATTTTAGCAAATATAAACTGATTCGGGCCGACTAATATGATAGAGAATAGTTTGCCTCATACTGGATACGTCATTAGTTTGTATGAGGCAAACTATTCTCTATCATATTAGTCGGCCCGAATCAGTTTATATTTGCTAAAATTTGTATGAAATTTTTTTCTTGGCATAATTTTTTCTACTTAAAGTACGTTGTCATGACCCTAATTTGAATTATTTTCTATAGACGTTCAGATATTCTCAAAAAAACTTGTCATTATAATATAAAAATATCTCAAAACATATTTTTTATGACGTTTTTTCACCACTTGCAGGAAATGGTGATTTTCACTTACATAGAGTACTAATTTGATTAAGGAAAAATCATGTTCATTCATAATTTTCATTTTAAAAGTGTATTCATTCCTTCTGCAAATCCATACTGTCATGCCTATTCCCCAATATCGCCAACGCGGATAGTTCGTTAGTCGAAAATACTGAATAATTAAACAAACCAAATGGCATCACTGGTGGTTCTTTTTTCCACTCCGCTAAACTGTCATCTCAAACAAAAACAAATGGATCATACAACTGGTGAGTATGAAATGTATTTCGGCTTTTTAATTATTAATTATTTTATCTTGTCTTATCAGCTATGAATACATTCGACTCGTTTGCTTCCATCAATCGGTAAGTGAGAAAGATGATTTCTCCCATCACCACAGTGCGGATTTCCACTTCTATCACAGCAGCCAACAACATCCGTTTTCCTGCTGCAGTAACCTCCAACCCCTGTTGGCAATGCCGGGGACAGCATTAACAGCAGCAGCAGCAGAATTTGACCATGGTATGGTATTGCGAAGAACTTTCCCCATTAGAGGTTCCGTGCTTCGCGCACATTCAAAAATCCTCTTCAGACACGAAAACTCAACGACAAGGAGGTATTTATCAACTTGCTCAGCTGAATTACCACCCGGAGGAACCCGAATGCACTGATTCCGTTGTATAGTAGAATGAAAATAGGCGAGGCAAGCGAACGTAATCGCATGATATTTTAATGTTCGCATTTTTATCCGGATCATACAACTGGTGAGTAGGGAATTCATTTCTGCTTTTCACTTACTAATCATTTTATTTTGTTTCAGCTATGAATACATCCGACTCAATCAATCGGCGAGTGAGAAAGATGATTTCCCTCATCACCACATTGCTTATTTCCACTTCTGTCACGCCAGCCAACAGCATCAGCTTTCCCGCAGCAGTATCCTTTAAGTCCAGGGTGCTATTCCGGGCAACAGCATCAACAGCAACAGCAGCAGAACCTGGCCATAGTATTTCGAGCAATTTTCCCCATCGGAGATCCCGTGCTTCACGCACATTGAAGAAGCCTCCTCAGCCACATATCTGTGTCATCGAGGGCAAAGAGGTATTCATCAATGCACTCAGTCGGATTTGAATCGTCAATCCAGACAACCCGGATGCACCGATTCCATTATATACCTTATTTTTATTATACATGGATTTTTATTATTTTTTTTCAATAAAATGATTAAAATCGATCAATGTATTTCCTTTTCATTTTCAATAACAAACCAATACAAACAAGCAGCAAGCAGTGCTGGAAGCAGCGCTGCAAGCAGGTCGACGCCTTGCACATGTTGGCGAAAAAGTGGCGTCAAGTTGTTCGATGAATGCATATGAAAGGTCGATAACTCGATTGCAAAGTGGCAGCATTTGAGGTCGATTGTTGACATTTCATCGACCCGATCTTGGCAGGCAAAACGGAATGAGGGTCGGTACAATCGCTGTATCTGTACCGACCTGTTTCACCGTTGTACATGACTACAGTTGTACGGTGCGCAGCGCCACAAACGGTTAGTGGTGGGTAGGATGAACAAACTGAATCAAAACACTTGGTAAATATTATTTTCATTAACTTTCTCTTGAGTTAATAACTCAGATTGGAAACTTGTTTGTTGTGTTTGATAGTTCAGACGCTAAATAAAAAACTTATTCATTGAAACATGAGGTGAAAATTGGTCGAATTTCTGATTGTCAATTTGACATGCGGTGCAATGTACAACCAAAGTATGTCTGTCATGCTACGATGGTACCTGTACAACGCTGTACACGTACAACGCAAGTACAGCTGTATGTCTGTCCCTGGTATTACACAATCAAACTGATTGACAATAAGTGTCTTCAATATCGTGACAGCTAGGCTTTCGACATCCGATCTAACCTCAATCAATATTTTGCCACCTTACACGGTCAATATCGCCCTCAACCCGAGACAACGAAAATATCCGCGATGGCTAGTGGTGACATTCGAGTTTGGTTTGGGGATTGCAATTTTCAATTGGTAAAATTTGAATGAAAATATCTACTTGGTATTATTTAATTAGTTGAAGCGCGTAGTCCTAACACTAACTTAACCTATTTTCTATGAATTTTCAGATATTCCTACTAAAATTTATTATTATTATATAACGTCAGTTTCAGATACAATTTTTGTATGGGATTTTCTCACCACTTGCAGAAAAAAAGTGATTTGCATTCACATAGAATACTAATTTGATTTGGAAAAGTTAATTTTCATTCATAATTTACACTTTAAAGCTCGTTTTTCCTTCTCAAAAACACATCATAATACTCGCTTCACAAATACAGACTGATCCTTTCAGTTTCAGGGATGCCAAATTATTTTAGATTGTGAAAATATATTCAAATTATATTTATTCGATAAATAAGACTATGACAGTAGAACCCCGATTATCTGTATCTGTATCTGTACCCCGATTATCTGTATCTGTATCTATTTCTGTATTGATAAAACATAGTTTCTATGTTTAAAAATCATCCCGACTATTCACGGATAATCGGGATTCTACTGTAACTTGAATTAACACGTGATGTTTTTTCACCTGTGATTTTCCCAGATCTTCTCATTCTCCAAATTTTATAGCGGAGTGTGAAGAAACACACAACTTAGACTAAAGTGGCTGCCCCGCTCGCTAGCGCAAAGAATGACCGAGTTCAATGTTAAAAACATTCCTAAGACTTTGTTAATTTTCATTCACTCTCTCACCATCACATTGTCAGTTACTTTGAGGTTTTGATTTGTATCGCGAAAAGTACTGTATTTTGCTATTTTAGGTACAGTAATTTACATTTAATGCGACATTTTTCTAATTGGACAGACCTGTATGCGACACGTTTAGTTAGACATTTTTGTAAACATCGAGTTCGGGCCCAAATTATGGCCCCACATTGACATTCGCCGCCAGACGTCGACGCTGTACCACTCTCATCTTCAATGTCCAATTACAGGTCAAATCGCCTCCAATGCGACACTGAGTGGTTCTCCGGCATGTCGCATTAAATGTAAATTACTATATCAGTTTTCCAAACCAAAAGCTTTCATTTATGATTCCTACAATTTCAGAAGTTTATAAATTTTAATTGCAATCGCAAAAAAGACTAACAAAGATTAAATGTCCGCTTCCAAATCTGGCAACTCAGTCTGGAAGTCCGTGAGGTAAAACGTCAACATCATGCATCCATATGAAATGTCACGATATTGATGCCCGAAAATCAGAAAATCCGGATTTCTGCGTTGTCGGCCATGTTCAGCTGTCATTATGCTCTCAAATGTCATTATTCTTCTTCTTCTTCTTCTTCTTCAATGGCACTAACGTTCCTAGAGGAACTTCGCCGTCTCAACGTAATATTACTTGCGTCATTTTTATTAGTACTTAGTTGAGATTTATATGCCAAATAACACGCCTTGAATGCATTCTGAGTGGCAAGCTCTAGAATACGCGTGATCACAGTGCAAGTCGGAGGAAATTTCTTTGACGAAAAATTCCCCCGACCAGAACGGGAATCGAACCCGAACACCCGGCATGTTAGTTATGACGCTAACCACTCGGCCACGGGAGCACAAAAATGTCATCATATTGTCAATAAATTTGACCGTGTAAGGTCCGCTTTAGACAAAAAAGTGTATGAGCGTCAACCGTCTGGCTTTGAACGAGGAAGATCATTTGTTTGTAAGCTGCCGTAATTTGTGAGGCCTCATAGTGCGCACGTGTGGTGAAACCTTCTTCTTTAAAATGAACTGTCAACGTGACGCACAACCTGATAATTTGAACCCGTCCTAAGGGTTGGTGTACTGTCCATGTGCAATCAGCTCGCAATCAGATCGTTTCTCGATTATTTAGCGTACCACAGAGTTAGAGTATGTGAGCGCACTAAAGAAGCAGAAAAGTACATGAACAAAGAAACGAAAATGTATTTTCCATTGATAGACTCGGGATTCCACAACGCAAAAATCCAATTCTAACTGAACACAATAAATATTCTTTATATTTACTTTCGTCTTATACTCAATGGATTATCGTTACGGAACTTGTTTTCTCTGGTTATATGACGATACAAATTGATAGTAATCTTTTGCTTGCTTTTTGTCCAGCCAACGCATTAGGTCTCTCAGAGTCTTATCCTTTGACACCACTATTCTCACTACTCGTAACATATTATCTCAAACTTTTTTAACTTTCTTGCTCTCTGACATCGATGGCCGAGCCAATCCTGTTCGCTTTCCTTTTGAAATTCTCCTTTCCTTTCCCCTATTCGTCCTTTTCCTCATCTCCTTTTTATTCTGTCCATACTTCTAGTTTCCGGTCACTGTCACTGAGAACATTTTCATTTGTTTTTATCATGCATTTTTGAGGTTCTAACCAGTTAAAGGCTAGTGATCCCCGATTTTTGAAATTAATCGTTCATCAGCTAATCGAATAGTTTTCAGCAGTTCGTTATTCGATACGATTAATCGACCCAAATAATCGATTAATCGATTAATCGCAATACTGAGAGAAATAATCCGTCAGACTAATATTTCTCATTTGCTAGAAAGCCATATGGAATCAAAAATATGTTAATTCCACCTGAAAATCAATTATTATCGTTTACGCTCCCCTAAAGTCGTAAAGAATGCTCAATTCGCGTTGACGGCATTGAGCTTCGTTTATGAACTTAAGGGAGCGTCAAAGATAATGATTGATTTTCAGGATGAAACTGCAACGGCCGTACGTTTTTTTCTCTCAACGTTTGGATCGATTAATCGACGTAAATTATTCGTTCGCTTCGATTATTGGTTGTGCAGTATTCGTTCGATTAATAATCGATTTCTGTAGGAAGTATTCGATTAATCGATTAATCGAACGATTATCGGGGATCACTATTAAAGGCTAATAGAGCCCAATAAAGCGACTAAGGGGTTTTTCATCATAATCCTCTATAACCTGCTGAAAAATTTCGGGCCAGCTATCTAACACCCTATAGAGATTGTAGAAAATGTTAACACCAGTTATACAATCACAAAAAAAACTTTAAAATAATTCAAAAATTTCCACCGGTTTGACAGGAGCTACGTTCCATAATCAATCTCTCGTCTATTTCTGATGATTTGCGAACCAGTGCGCATGGCAAATTAAGCCACCGACAAACCTAAATGTTATTTGTTTGCATTTTTCCTGTGACAGTTATTTATCTACTAGTATTATTCACTACTTGATGAAAGCGTTTTCTGTCTCAATTATACAAATTTTTCGGTGAATGCTTATCTGTGATACGCTGTTACGCTGTTTTCTAACGACAGCAGATTTACCTGCAAATGTTTCCAATCTACCTATACTCATTATGCGTATAATACATACGTAGCTCAGCGGTGTGTATTATAAACTAGCGCTGTATGTTTTCAAGAATGATAATTATGTAACCTTTTCTTCCGATCCTTGAGATAAAAACATTCTTTAAAAAATTACTGTAAAACGATTAAACAAAACACGTTTGTTCAACCTACTCGTGTCTTATATTTGGAAACAATAATAACGATTCAGTCGTTCGATTTGCAAAGCAACTGCATAATTGAACATAGGAGACGACATCATAAAAATTTGATTATCCATATTTGTCACTGAAGTGTAATATTGGGTTTGTAACTCGAGGTGTGTAAGGTGTTGTAATTTCAATTATTGGTTTTAGGTTTTTAATTGCATTTTCTCAGGCGTTATCGAGAATTACAATTCTTCAGAATGAAATGAGAATAAAAAATACCGCCATATTGATAAAATTGGACTACTAAATTCGATATCAATGAAAGGTAAGTTGATGTTCTCAATATGATAAAACTGTACGCGAATTATGAGCTCAAGATTTGCATGAAATTGTTAAATGTTACATAAAGGAACAGTTCTATTCTCTTCAATCGCCTGTTTGCTTCTTTTTCACAGTTATTTTTCTTAAAATGACTGGAACTGGTTCTCTTTATATTTCCAGGTTTCTTTATCGATAATCCAACGATCTCTAAATTATTGATTTTCGTGTTTCTGTAGAAAAAAAAGTTTATCTTCTCCATGGAAACATTCCGGAAATTATTCAAAAACCTCAAGTCCTGGAAAAAATTAAGCACTTTTCATCAACACAACACGTGGATCATTCTAGAATCTTGTGCTGTTCATTAATCGGAGATAGAGAGAAAACGAATATGTTCATTTTTGTTTGTTTCTGGCAATGAAACAATGAAATCTGACAATGTTTGTTTGTTCACAGAGAATCTCTACCTAATTCATAAGATGTATTGTCAAATTTTAAATCAAAATTGAAAGAGGCAGATACACTGATGGGCGCAAAAAAAAATCCGCCCCTATTTGAAATCAAAGTGTTTCAATATTAAAAGTTTTTTCAAACTATTCGCTTTCAAGTCAATACTGCGTGAAAGTAGGTAGTTAGGAAACCATTTTGCCATTTCAGTATCGTTGATTTTTTTTTTTTAGAAAAACAAAAAATGACTTTTGTTCCTAAATGGGTACTTTTAGAAATTTCCTTCGACTTGCACTGTGGTCACGCGTATTCTAGAGCTTGCCCCTCAGAACACATTCAAGGCGTGTTATTTGGCTTAAGAAATCTCAAATAAGTAGTAATAAATGACGCTAGTTAATGCATACGTTGAGACTGCAAAAGTTCCACAGGGAACGTTAACGTCATTCAAGAATAAAAACAAATAATTAATAGTCAATATGACTCCCTTTGGCCTATATAACCAACTGACAAGGCTTTGGCATACTCTCCACGAGGTTCTGTAAGTGTTGAAGGTCCAGCTTGTTCCAAGCCTTCTTCAACGCAACAAAACAGTTTTGCTTGTTCGCATCGTCAGTTTTATCCACCTTGTCGCCTATAAATTCTCAATAGGATTCAAGTCGGGGCTTTGGGGTAGCCACATTATTGTTTTGTTCCCTGCCGATCGGAAGAATGCTGCTGTTTTCTTCGCAGTATGTTTTGGATCATTATCTAGCTGGAAGATAAAGTTATCCTCCAACCCCATTTTCAGCATAGCTTCTTTCATGTACTCGCACAAAATGCCGATGTAACCATCGGCAGTCATAATACCGTTGACCTTCGCTAAGTTCCCCACCTCAGCCCACGAGAAACAACCCCACACCATGATGCTTCCACCATGGTCAGTTGTAGATGCCGGTCCTGGAGATCCTCGTCGCTCTTCCGCTACACTCTTGTTGAACAGCTTAATCTTGGACTCGTCCGACCAAATATCTAGTGGTTTGTTGACATTGTCTCTCGCAAACTGAAGTGTTTTTTTTGACGTAGGACTACGTCTAACCGGAAGATACAGGGGGTGAAATGAAAATCTAGGCACTGAACAAGTAGGAAAAAGACGGGTGGGTAATGTCGGGGACATAACCGGAGTGACGTTGGACTATACAAAAAGGGACAGCTTTTGTTAAATATATATTTTAAATATATTGTTTTATTTTCTTCTCCTACGTGAATACCTACCTATCTACCTGAAAAATGGATTAGTTTACTGTTTTCTCTTTATGAATATGTTGATGGTTCTGAAAAGAACCTTTGGTGTTGTGTTTTTGTTATCACTCGATATTCCCATCTTGTTCGGTTAAACCTTCCTGTTTAGCTATTGCGTTTGCCACTCGCCACAGCTTTCACAGTTGGAAAATTTCTTCCCATCCAGCTTGTGACATGTTGTTCAGTAAATTACATATAATGCGACGTGCCGGAGAAACACTTTGCCACTCACTGAAACTAATTGTTGCCTTGATAAGCGCCGAACCGAAGCTGCTCTGTTCTTGATGCGAGTTTTCTGATTGTCGTGAGCAGTTTTGCAAGCCAACTCGAGCACTCCGACGGCCGAAACTCTATAATCGCTGTTAGGTATACTGGTGCTCCGGCACCAATCCGTTCGGCCTAGTTACCCTTGCGGAGCAATCAGTGAATGCGACCAACAGGGAACTGGAGACCTGCACGGTTCGAGTGAGACTTTGCCTTTCCCTTAACTTGTTCTCCTTTGTTACGTCCACGATGCCGATGCCGTACAACCACACGGGTTTACGGTTTGAAAGAAAATAAGATATTTTTTTGGGATCCGCGTGTTTTATACTCTTGCGGTACACACTCACAGGATAGAGACAAATCGGCAGACTCAGCCAGAGGGGCGAGTCCAACGAGACGAACGAATGAGCGTTAAAAGGGAGCGATGGCAAAAAAATACATTCATTACGATTTGTTCGCTCGTTGGATTCATATGCAGGCTAAAAAGGGGCTTTTTCAGGATCACAAAATTATCTTCAATCTAAAGAGTTTATTGTTTTGTTATCACTCGATATCCCCATCATGTTCGGCTAAACCTTTTTGTTTAGCTATTGCGTTTGCCACTCGCCACAGCTTTCACAGTTGGAAAATTTCTTCCCATCCAGCTTGTGACATGTTGTTCAGTAAATTACATTTAATGCGACGTGCCGGAGAAACACTTTGCCACTCACTGAAACTAATTTTTGCCTTGATGAGCGCCGAACCGAAGCTGCTCTGTTCTTGATGCCGATGCCGTACAACCACACGGGTTTACGGTTTGAAAGAAAATAAGATATTTTTTTGGGGTCCGCGTGTTTTATACTCTAGCGGTACACACTCACAGGATAGAGACAAATTGGCAGACTCAGCCAGAGGGGCGAGTCCAACGATACGAACGAATGAGCGTTAAAAGGGAGCGATGGCAAAAAAAAAATACATCAAGGTGCTACTGACATTCAACCGATTCGGTCGTGTTTTTAGCGCCCTTGTAAAAGAGTACGGAAAAATAGGAGTTTTCTCGCACAACTAATCAAATGCTTAGAGCAGCCTTTCTGAAGGCTTGATTAGTCCTAAATACAAATTGATTTTCAGCATCGCAACCCGAGGATAGCAGAAAAGGATATCAACAAACGTTCACTGCGGTGGCGGTGCTCACCGGTTCGCCGGAAAAAGCGCGCGCTTTTTCGGCGTCACTGACGCCACGCCCCCTTTTTTCTTTCGGGCAGTGTTGCCAGTTTTTTTCTGTAGTGCTAATAGTGAATCTTAATTATTAAATAAAATCTAAAAAGAAAAAAAAACCACGCATACAAACAGTGAAGTGACTGAAGCAATTATTAGATTAAGTGTAATTTGAAATTTTCTGCACCTGTTGGTGGCTTTTCAAAGTGCTTTATCGGAACAAAGTGTGATTTTCTGGGAAAATACCCCTTAGTGAATATCCCCCATAAGGAATTTTAGTGGTTTTATATCCGTACCTGCTGACTATAACCTAGGTATAGTCAAGCAGAAGCATGGCTTCAAGTAGCTCCGGGCCTCCGGGAGGCCGGGCTACAAATTTGTACGAGGGTAAACCTACCCAACGTACTGCTCCAAGATGGGCCGATCCACTGAACGGCAACCTACAGATCCTGTTACTACGTGCCACAGGAGAGAACGTGATTCCGACTAACCCGTTCGTCGTGAGTAAGACGATCGCCAACGCTGTAGGAAAGAAGTACTACACAGCGCGACCGCAACGAGACGACAAGAAGAGGACGCAATATATCCTTACGGCCAAGGACGAAGATATCATTGGTAAGCTCCTCTTAATCAACAAATTAATTGATGAAACCCCTATTGAAGTGATTTACCACCCAACCCTTAACCAACGCAAATGTGTTGTTACTTGTCGTGATGTCATGGACATCAAAGAATCCGAACTGGTGACAGAGCTTTCCGATCAAGGTGTGATCGATGTCAAGCGCATCACCAGAAAGGAGAACAATATTGTTGTACCAACTGCCACTCTTATTTTGACGATTCGTGGAACTGTTGTTCCCGATTTCATTAATTTTGGATTTATTCGGGCTGGGACTAGAAATTTCTACCCCAACCCAATGCAATGCTTTAAGTGTTACAAATTTGGACATACTAGCAAACGATGCAAACGCGAGAACCCGCTTTGCCGAAATTGTGGACAGGAACATCCAGAACAAAAGGATGGAATTAAAACCTGCAACGCTTCAGCATTTTGCTTGAATTGCCAAGGGGACCATTCCTCTTCGAATAGGAAATGCCCCGTATGGCAAACCGAGAACAACATCACAAAAATCAGAATCGATTATGGTATCTCCTACAAAGAGGCGAAAGAAAAACACAACGGTCAAAATAATGGACCAACTTTTGCAAGTGTTCTGCAAGACAGACTCTCCAACTTGCAAAAGCCAACACCCAGCTGCAACTGCAAATGTAACTGCGCCTCGGCCGCTTCGGCCTCTTCTAGCCGCGAAAGCACTCCCCCAATTGACACTACAATCGATACTTCCATGACAGAGTCGACAACCGACAGCTCAACAACGGAATCTGAAAACGAATCAGTCATTTCAATGGACACTTCTGATGTTCCAAACAAAAATAAAAATAAAAGAAAAATGGCGAAAGGATCATCTTCAGATTCAGATCAAAAATCCGAAGATGAAATCCAAACAAACAAGGACAAGAAAAGAACTAAGAATGAACAAAGAACTACACCACCAACAAATAACAACACAACACCAACAGAAAACAACAACAACACACATCAAACAAAAAACAACAATAACAACAACAGCAACGCACATTCAACAAAAAACAACACAAACACAACAAACACTCCAAAGACTTCTACACCAAACAAAAACAACACCAATACCTCAAAGAAAGCTTCTCTTTCCAAGGGTAAAGGACCATCGAACTAATTCTCTTTGAATAGTTCAAACATACACACAATTAAGACTTAGGAATTAGAGTTAAAAACACCAACACATTCACTCCAACACAGAAATTCGGGATACAATGGAACATCAGAAGTATCCGACGAAATATTCTAGAACTGAAAATGCTTATTTCAAACTCTAATCCCACAGTCATAGCCCTTCAAGAAACTATGACTCCAAACAACTTCGATAAACACTTCATCTCAAAATATATCACATATTTCAAAGAGGGTCCCAACCCCTCAAAAAACGGAGTTGCAATCGCAATCAAAGATGGCACTCCACATGATCTTCTTCCCATTACCACTGATCTTCAGGCAGTGGTAGTGCGCATTAAACACCCCTTTCCAATCACCGTCGTTAGCATCTACATCACTAATGATTCCGATCCGAACACTCTACGCGGCCAACTGGACCATCTGTTCGCCCAACTTCCCGCCCCAATCATGCTTATGGGTGATTTCAACGCCCACTCATACGCCTGGGGAGGTGCATACCTCGATCGAAAAGGATCCATCATTGAGGATTTCATATCCGACCATTCTCTTCTCCTTCTTAACAACGGCCAACACACCAGAATCCATTATTCTGGTACTACTTCAGCCATCGATCTCACTATAGTATCAGACAAACTATCTTCAAAACTTTCTTGGAACATCCACGATGATACTTGCGGAAGCGATCATTTTCCAATCTTCACTTCCTTCGGCCAAACTTCTCCAGAGTTTTCAACAAGGCCAAGATGGAAATTTGAATACGCTGACTGGGCTGGCTATCAGTTTGACATTGAAAACCGCCTCTCCGCTAAACGAGATTGGACAGCCAAGGAATTCTCCAAAGTTGTCCTAGAAGTTGCAATGGTGCACATCCCCAGAACCAGTGGCATCCCTGGCAGGAAATGTGTCCCATGGTGGTCGCCTGAGCTGAAGGCAGCGATCAAAGGTCGACGTAAGGCCCTACGCAAATTAAGAAAGGCCCATCCGGACAGCCCACTGAGACCCACTCTGCTTGCAGAGTTCCAAAGGGCTCGCAAAGAAGCTAAGACTGCTATCAACACAGCCAAGCACAACAGTTGGGTTAAATTCGTCAGCGAAATTAATCCCAACGCGTCAACAAAGGATTTATGGAGTAAGATTGGCAGGCTTCATGGAAAGAAAAGAAGCAAAGAATATAATCTTCTAATTAACGGTCAATACACCAATGACCGGAAAATCATCGCCGAGGCGTTTGGAGATTTCTTTGCTTCCGCCTCCTCCAATCAAAACTACGACCAAACCTTTCTAACCCACAAAACGGAATGCGAAAGAATTCCCATCGATTTTCATACCGATGTGGAATTTGACTTCAACAAAAACCTCTCCTTCAAAGAGCTCGATTGGGTACTGAACAAAGTCAAACAAGGATCCACAGGACCTGATGACATTAGCTACCCTATGCTTAAGAATCTACCCCATCTCGGGAAAAAAGCACTTCTGAAGCTCCTCAACAAAGTCTGGGACAGTGGAACCCTCCCCAGTTGCTGGAAAGAGGGTTTAATGATCTGTATCCCGAAACCAGACATGAACAACCATCTTCTTGACAATTTCCGCCCCATCACTCTCCTAAGTTGTGTTGGGAAAGTCTTGGAAAAAATGGTCAATCGACGCTTAACGACTTTTCTAGAGTCAAATAAGCTGATTGATCCCAGACAATTCGCCTTCCGTGCGGGAAAAGGTACAGAAGATTGCCTTGTAGCAATCGAAAAAATCCTAGACGACGCAACTGAAAAATTACACCACATTGATATTGTTTCCCTGGATTTATCCAAGGCCTTCGATCGGGCATGGAGGTACCCAGTGCTGAAAAGCCTTTTCGACTGGGGGATTCGTGGGAGATTAGGTCTCTTCGTTAAAAGTTTTCTAGAAAACCGGTCTTTCAAAACCGTTATTAACAACCACCAATCTTCTCTAAAAATCCCAGAAAACGGCTTCCCACAAGGCTCAGCACTTTCACCAACCCTCTTCAACATTGCCATGCAATCTCTATTCGAGATAATCCCGGACCATATAAAGGTCATAGTCTATGCAGATGACATCACTCTTATCTCTACGAGCTGCTTCGGCTTAATTCAGAGAAAGAGGCTTCAAAAAACCTTAGACTCCATCCAAAACTGGGCTCTAAAAACAGGTTTTAAAATTTCCCCGGAGAAATCCAAACACATACATATCGGAAAAGCTCTCAGAAGGAGAACCTATCTTCAGCTCAACAAAATCCCGATCCCTACAATGAGGACATTGAAAATACTAGGGGTTACTTTCGACAAGAAACTCAACTTCCTATCACATTCCCAAAAGACCAAAATAGCCACCAGAAAGAAATTGAACATCATCAAGTCTATCGCAGGCAACCTAGCCTCTGGTCATAGAAAGACGTTGCTAAATGTTGTAAATGTTTGGTTGGTCCCACAAATCCTTTACGGAATAGGCACCTTCAGCCGTGGAGGGGACAGGGTGTTAAACACCATTCAACCAATTTACAATAAAGCAATTAGGCTCGCAATTGGCGCTTTTCCCACCAGTCCCACTCTTGCTGTAATGGCAGAAAGTGGGCAACTTCCCTTCACCCACCTGGTAACAAAAGCCATCACCAATAAAGCCATCCGTCACTTGTCACTCCCCGAAAGCGACCACAATGTCCCATTAATACATAGAGCTAAAACATGGTTCAAAAATCTCACGAACAAAGATCTTCCCGATATATGTGAACGTTCATCTGCGACGGGAAGAAATTGGAACGTCAAACCGCCGAACATTAACCTTGAACTTCTCAAGACAGTTCGAGCGGGAGACCCTTCTCCAAAAGTCAAAGCCTGCTTCAATAACCTCGTTGCATCCAATTTTCAAATCAACCACCAGGTATACACAGATGGTTCAGTCAGTGCCGATGGAGTTGGATGTGGAGTCTTTGAGAGTAGATACACTGGTAGCTTTTCTCTTCCACCGCAATGCTCCATCTTCAGTGCGGAAGCTTTCGCCCTTTTAATAGCTACCCAAGAATGCACCCATGAGTTTCTTCCTACCACAATATTCTCAGACTCAGCTAGCTGTCTCCACGATCTTCTGAGTGGAAACAGCAAACACCCATGGATTAAGCAAACAGAAGAGGCTGCTTCAAATAAAAACATCTCCTTCTGCTGGGTTCCTGGTCACTCAGGAATCCGTGGAAACACAGCCGCCGACATACTGGCCGGCAAGGGCAGCAAAATAGATCCCCCAGACATGCCCTGTCCTCCATCTGACATTGTCCGCTGGGTAAAACAGCAAGTCCGTGAAAGCTGGGACATAGGCTGGATAAACAGCCGTCCCACTCATCTTCATAAAATTAAAAATTCCACTCTCCCTTGGGATGACCGCCTCAATAGTAGGGAAAGGCAAGTCCTTACCCGTCTTCGAATTGGGCACACTAACTTCACCCACTCACACTTGTTCTGCAGAGCCGAAAAACCCCAATGTGCTTGCAACGAAGCTCCGGTTTCCGTTAGCCATCTTTTACTTGAATGTCAACATACCAAAGATGCTCGAGTCCGACACAACATAGGTCAGAGTCTCCGAGATATCCTCAGTAGAGACGAGACCCAAGAAACCAATTTAATTGCGTTTCTGAAAGAAACCGACTTCTTTGGTAAAATCTAAACCGAAATACTAAATACCTTGGAAAGTGCTTATTAAAGTTCGCCACTTCACAGTCATGTATGCGTGTTTATGTGTGTATACACATGTATGTACGGGTCGGAAGGAAGGTATTCATACATGTATATACACGCATTCAATAATATTAAATAACAAATAATATAATATATACTTTCATACCCACATCTATCTTCTATCCATTACATTATACTTTAATCAACTTCCTATTCCTACAGCCACACTCACCAAGGAGAATAAATTCATTAAATAAACCTCTCCATTTTTCAGCTATACTATATACCATTAAATTCAAAACCACTATATTTTATTATCTATTCAAACTGTATTTCATTTCATTTCACCCCACCCCACACCTACTCCTCCCCTCTTTCCTTCCCATACCACTCCCACCCCCTCCCAATCCACTAATCCCACCCAAATCCTTTCCACTCCTTTCCTTCCTATCCTCCTGAGAGGGGCCGTTTTGTTTTTTGGCTTTGGAACACGCCTTTCGCTAGGTCACTTGTGCTTCGTTACTGCTTTGGTCCTCGGATCAGTAAATTTTTACTTTTCTTTACAGCATATATTAAATATCTTATGAAGCATAGGATCCCTTCCTACCTTCTTCTTTAACCGAGAGTCGAGCGGACAGGTCTGATGAGTGATTTTGTTTGGTTTCCCTTTCGCCAGTCCCCTCTGGGCTGGTTTTATTGTGGCTCTTCACTGGGCTAGAGGCGAATGAACTGCAAAGTTTAAAGCCTCTTAAAAACAAAGAAACAAACAAAAATACATTCATTACAATTTGTTCGCTCGTTGGATTCACATGCAGGCTAAAAAGGGTCCTTTTCAGGATCACAACATTATCTGACTCTAAAGAGTTTATTGTTTTGTTATCACTCGATATCCCCATCTTGTTCGGCTAAACCTTCCTGTTTAGCGATTTGTTGCCACTCGCCACAGCTTTCACAGTTGGAAAATTTCTTCCCATCCAGCTTTGTGACATGTTGTAAAGTAAATTACATTCAATGCGACGTGCCGAAGCGCCACTCAGTGTCGCATTGGAGGTGATTTTAACCTGTAATTGAACATTTGCGATGACAGTGGTACAGTGTCGACTTTCAATGTGGGGTCATAATTTGGATCTCTATGTTTACAAAAATGTCCAACTAAATAAGTCGCATTACATGTCCGTCCAATTAGCTAAATGTCGAACTAATTGTAAATTACTGTACTTTCAATCTGGAAACGATTTAAGAATTGGTGAAAATTTAATAATCAGGAAAGTCCCCAACTATCAATAAGCTCAGAACAACTGCCAAATTCACATACTCATCAGCTCCTGGCAAACAAATTATGAAAAAATCAATTTGTGTTTTATTATTATTTTGGATAATGTTTTAGAAAGTATTGAACTGTATTTCCTAAACTCTTTTCTGGAAGGTTTAATGGCCCTGAAAAGCGCCGTGTTTTATGGAATGGTTCCAATTTAGAAAACTTAGTACTCGTGGTTTTGAAAAAAACCATTTCGAACGCCCTCGATGCCGCCTTGTTCTGGATTTGCCACCAAAGCAGTTTGTATAAAGAACAAACTTTTTTCTTCTGCTACATAGAGACGAATGAACTCTCAGAGTTTAAAGTCTCTCTAATTCAATACCTTCCTTCCTTCCTTCTGCTACATGATGCCGTTTTGCGATTGCGTTTGCCACTCGCCACTCGCTGCAACTGCCTGTTGTCTTGATGTCCACCGAACCGAATGTGTTCTGTTCCGAATGCGGGTTTTCTTATCGTCGCGAGCAGCTTTGCCAGCTAACTCGATCACTTCGGCGGCCGAAACTATATAACGCCAGCTAGGTGGACTGGTGCACTGGTACTAACACGCTCGGCCTAGCTACCCTTGCGGGGAACTCCAGATCAACACGGTTCGAGCGGGATTTTGCCTTTCCCTTCACTTTTCCTCCTTTACCATGTCCAGACATGGCTGCTTGGGTTGGTTTGTTGATGTGTTGTGATGCGAACCGATGTGGTGTACGGTTTGAATGAGAATGATCGTTACGGCAGCGGAGCGGGGATTTTTAAGCTGACTGGCTGGCTCGAGAATTACGCATGTGTGAGACTGCGACCAATGTTTCGTTCATTTTTTCTTTTTCCTTTCCAATCGTGCTTCATTCTATTTCGCTGCTGCTCTGGTTGCCCGTTTTGGTCGGTACGATTTGAGGAGCACAAAATGGACCAATCAAAAATGGGCACATAGTGCATTTTGACAATGCTTGATATTTCACAATTATTCAATTATTTATCTCAAAAAAAATGAAATGTTATTCGTTATGATAGATGCGTAGATATATTTCCTATCAATTGATGCAAAAACCTTTGCGATCTATTGAGAAATGCTCGAGTTATAAGCGTTCCAAATCTTGCATTTTTTCCTACTTGTTCAGTGCCTAGATTTCCATTTCACCCCCTATATCTTCCGGTTAGACGTAGTCCTACGTCAAAAATGCAAGATTTGAAACGCTTATAACTCGAGCATTTCTCAATAGATCGCAAAGGTTTTTGCATCAATTGATAGGAAATATATCTACGCATCTATCATAACGAATAACATTTCATTTTTCTTGAGATAAATAATTGAATAATTGTGAAATATCAAGCATTGTCCAAATGCACTATGTGCCCATTTTTGATTGGTCCATTTTGTGCTCCTCAAATCGTACCGACCAAAACGGGCAACCAGAGCAGCAGCGAAATAGAATGAAGCACGATTGGAAAGGAAAAAGAAAAAATATGAACGAAACATTGGTCGCAATCTCACACATGCGTAATTCTCGAGCCAACCATTCAGCTTAAAAATCCCCGCTCCGCTGCCGTAACGATCATTCTCATCCAAACCGTACACCACATTGTTTCGCATCACATCACACCAACAAACCAACACAAGCAGCCATGTCTGGACATGACAAAGGAGGAAAAGTGAAGGGAAAGGCAAAATCCCGCTCGAACAGTGTTGGTCTACAGTTCCCCGTAGGTGTATCCGCCAATTGCTCCGCAAGGGTAGCTAGGTCGAGCTCGTTAGTACCAGTGCACCAGTCCACCTAGCCGCCGTTATATAGTTTCGGCCGCCGAAGTGATCGAGTTGGCTGGTAAAGCTGCTCGCGACGATAAGAAAACCCGCATTCAGAACAGACCACATTCGGTTCGGTGGACATCAAGAAAACAACGGGCAGTTGCAGCGAGTAGCGAGTGGCAAACGCAATCGCAAAACAGCAGCAGGCAGCAGAAGAAAAAAAGTTTGTTCTTTATACAAACTGCTTTGGTGGCAAATCCAGAACAAGGCGACATCGAGGGCGTTCGAAATGGTTTTTTTCAAAACCACGAGTACAAAGTTTTCTAAATTGGAACCATTCCATAAAACACGGCGCTTATAAGGGCTATTAAACCTTTCAAAAAAGAGTTTACGAAATACAGTTTAATGCATTCTAAAATATTATCCAAAATAATAATTAAACACAAATTGATTTTTTCATAATTTGTTGCCAGGATATGATGAGTATGAGAATTTGGCAGTTGTGCTGAGCTTATTGATGGTTGGGGACTTTCTCGATTATTCAATTTTCACCAATTAAATTGCTTCCAGATTGAAAGTACAGTAATTTACATTTAGTTCGACATTTAGCTAATTGGACGGACCTGTAATGTGACATATTTAGTTGGACATTTTTGTAAACATAGAGTTGGGGGCCAAATTATGACCCTACATGTTCCAAGCTGAATGGAAAGAAATTCTGCAACTGTGAAAGCTGTACCACTGTCATCGCAAATGTTCAATTACAGGTTAAAATCGCCTCCAATGCGACACTGAGTGATGCTTCGGCATGTCGCATTAAATATAATTTACAGTACAACATGTCCCAAGCTGGATGGGAAGAAATTTTCCAACTGTGAATTCTGTTGTGAGTGGCAAACGAAATCGCTAAACAGGTTTATCCGGACAAGATGAGGATATCGAGTGGTAACAAAACAATAAACTCTTTAGATTAAAGATGATTTTGTGGCCCTGTAAAGGACCATTTTTTGGGTTTGCTTACGAATCTTTATTTGGTGCAAGTATACTTCTTCACCGCTTTGGTACCTTCGGAAACCGCATGCAAGTGCACCGGGCAGCAACAGACTGATTGCGATCTTCCCACGCCGTAATGGTTAACCGCTTATTGTAATGGGTCAGACGCGAGGCTTCCGCCACGATACGCTCAAAGATGCATTGACGAAGCTTATGACGCTCATCGCCTTCGATGAGAAACCGATGTCGGAATGATCCTAATTCAGCACCTTATGATGTAGATAGCATATGATTCCTTCTCCTTCTTCTTGTCGGTTTCCGAGATATTCTTCTGCGCCGTGCCGAACTTTTTGGCGGCTTTTCCACTATTCCACTAGTCTTCGGTGCCTTCGTGTTTGTTAGAAATACTGCATGTGAGCGAACAAATCGTAATGAATATATTTTTTTGCCATCGATGCCTTTTAACGCTCATTCGTTCGTCTCGTTGGACTCGCCCCTTTGGCTGAGTCTGCTGATTGATCAATTTAAAGTGGACGTGACAAAGGAGGACAAGTTAAGGGAAAGGCAAAGTCCCACTTGAATCGTGCAGGTTTGCAGTTCCCTGTTAGTCGCATTCACTGACTGCTCCGCAAGGGTAACTAGGCCGAACGGATTGGTGCCGGAGCACCAGTATACCTAACAGCGGTTATAGAGTTTCGGCCGCCGGAGTGGTCGAGTTGGCTTGCAAAGCTGCTCACGACAATAAGAAAACCCGCCTACAGAACATACCACATTCGGTTCGGTGGCTAGTTCCAGCGAGTGACAAACCCAATCGCAAAACGGCAGCAGGTAGAAGAAGGAAAAAGTTTGTTTATACAGACTGCTTTGGTGGCAAAACCAGCCACCGTAAAACACGGCGCTTTTCAGGGCCATTGACCCTTTCAAAGAAGAGTTATTAAAAGTTATTCACAATACCAATGCATTCTAAAGTGACATAATATGACATATAATATGAACTGAATTATTTTGTTTATGCTTGTTTTTGAGATTATTGGTGGTTAGGGTCTTTTAAATTGATCATTCAGTTTTCACAAACCCATATATGGTTTCCGAATTAAAAGTGGCTTCAAATTACAACACATTGTATGCAGGATTGCATTAACGAATTTTCTCAATAGCAAGAACTGCTTTCTTTGGTTGATAACTGATGTTGAAAATTGACTGACGTTACATCTGAATTGTATAGAAAAATAACTAAGGAGCAACATGATGAGCTATGTATTTCCTGCTACTCTGTTCTTATTTTAAAGGACTTTAATCAGAAGGTCATCCGTCCCTGTATTTACTGTTGGTTTTTCAGAACGCTTATAGCTCGTTTATTTCTCGACAGATCGTAGAGTTCGTCTCCAAAACCTCAGTTCTTTTTCATTTCTATTTACTTTGTTTGCAGAGACTACAAATCTTACAATTCATTCGTCTTCGAAACCACAGTTTAAGGTACGGTAATGTGCTCAATAGTGAAATATATGATAGTGAATGAGCTGATGACTACCTATGCATTCCCTATCACAGCCATCATTTTGATTGTACGATATGTGTATACGCCAAAAGATGCCCGGCGTTGAACATTTAATAGGGACAAAGCCTTCAGAAAAAAACAATATATTTAAAATATATATTTAGAAAAAGCTGTCCCCTTTGTATAGTCCTACGTCACTCCGGTTATGTCCCCGACATTACCCACCCGTCTTTTTGTTGGTGTTGCTGATCATCGGTCGTTTTTTGACGAAGTAGCTCTTTAGGTCCCGTTCCACCAAGCGTCGTCGAACGATGCGCTTGGAAAGGTCCGGATCCAAACTTTTATTTATCGCCCGAATGGTTGTTCGTGGGATTTTCTTCACTTCCCGGATGAATGGCGTGTCCGTTCTTACGTTTCGGTCCTCTTCCCGGTCTATCTGCCACACTGCCGAGCATCTGGTCTTCCGAATGACCAGCTGGACCGCACCACTGCTTACCCATGCTTTCCAGTAATGTTTCGTTGAGACTTCTTATGCTGGAAGTCACGCACAATCAAATTTCGGACCTATGTTGAAATTTGCTTTCCACCCATTTTCCAGAAGCGTCAAAACCACGTCAATTCGCACGAAAAGTTAACTAAACAGTTACGAAAATTATGTTTGTGTCATGTGTAAATAACCAGCTGTCAAAAACGAGGGGTACATCGATGAAGAAAACACGGTAGAACAAATTTACGAAATGGGATTTTTATGTCATACCCTAAAAGTATCCATTTAGAAACAAAAGTAATTTTTTGTTTTTCTAAAAAATAAATCAACGATACTGAAATGGCAAAATGGTCCACTAATTATCTACTTTTCTTACCACATTGTTGGCGTAGAACTGCGCTGTTATTTTGTTCGAGTCCTCCGCTTTGCGCTCTTCTCAACAGAAGCCCTTTCTGTTAATATTTCCGGTCTCGATTAGCTTAGCTGTCATCCATGATGGAGATAGTTTTGCTACTGTCATACGAAACCAAATCACACACAATATTCCTGAAGAATTATTTTCTTGACGAGCCGATGATAGCCTAGTTTGATGATTCCCCACACAATTGTGTAGTTCAGAACCTTGATGGAATGGCGTCATTTTGATGAAATGATTGCAATGCCAGAGAAATCAGCGAGTAAGTAATTTGGTCGCGTTCACAGCTCAGTAACAGTAACTTGGTCGCAATGTTCATTGCTTTGTATCTAGAACGATACTGAACGTTTGCCTTTCCTTTTCTTGTTGAATTAAAGAGACTTTAAACTTCTTTAGTTCATTCGTCTTTAGCCTTCAAAAAGATCATTAGAAAACTTTACTCTTTCCTCATATTACTCCTCCGTCACATATCATTGATGTTATGATCATCCAATTCTGACCAAAAATAGTTTTCCAAAATGTTGCGATAGTGCTCTCCATTGACGATAACATGACGGTGGTTCTCATCGGCGAAGAAATACGGCCCAATCACTCATTCGGAACGAAAACCACACCAAGCAGTAGTCATCATTTGCCAGAGCCCAATCGGAGAAATTTCGATGCTTCATATGGTCGAATGGTTTTAGTTCTTGAGTCAATTCAATCTTGTAAGGATGTAGTTCAAGATATTTTCGCAAAATACGCCACAATGAGGTTTGGTAGATGCCCAATTTTTGAGAACACCGTGCAATTTTGATTTGAGTAATTTCGGATGGATTCACTTGCAGCTGGGATATTTTCGTTGCTACCTGCGAAGCGGCTTCGCGTTGGTACGGGAACCTGAATTTCAGTATGTTCTTCAACTCTTTCGTGGCCTTGGCAAACACCTGCTTCTCCGTTTTGACCACGATTTTATTAGAGTAGATCCTCTGTTTGGATTTTGGCAGGTAAACTAACATCATAGTTGTGATTATACCATGATGTCAGTTCTTAAATTCACAGTATAATTGACAAAATATAATAAATGAATACAACGCAGTTATGTTGCTTATATGTATGTAACCATTACTCATGTGTCTCATTTCAGATGAACAGATATCTCTGTTACCCGCATTATGATTCATTTATAGAGGATTAACTGATCAAGATTAGCTTTCCTAGTCATTGGGGGGTCGGGCGTTTGCCTGTACCCCCCACTAATGATATTTTAGCTACGATTAGTATGTTTGAACAAATAAAAACCGAACCGATGGGATTCTATACCGCATATCCACCACCCCAGGACACCCAAGCACCAATTACTGCATCCAATCGCATCGAGCAAAATCAGCAAACAATAATAGCTGTAAATGAATGCAAGTCAACTGAAAATAACAATACTTCAGTAGTATCTACACAAACAGCAACTGTAAGTATTTTATTGTGAATACAAATAGTTTGGTAAGTTTATTGATATTAATAGTTCAACTATGTCTGTTATATTCTTTTCAAGAGTCATTCCATCACACAAGGCCGGAACAAACGGCAAACCTGCAAAACATGCGGAAAGACTTTATCTTCTCCTAGCAGTTATTATGTACACATGAAATTACATTCGGGAACAAAACCTTTTACGTGCACCGTGAGTATTAAGTTTGAATTATTTTTATTAGAAAAACACGTCTGATTGCAATGGATGATTACACAAGAATGATTCATTAGCAAGGGATACTTCGTTCAACATTCTCCCTTAATCCTGAATTTAGTAAACTCCAAGTGATTGCCTTACATATTGAGGTTTCGGAGATGGAACTGATTTTGTCAGGATAGCTGCCAATTTATTTTATTTATTTAATTCACAAATACAACAGGCTACACATGCCCTAATGTATGATATAAAAAACTAAAACTAAAACTATTTTTCACTAAGCCTACTAAAACTAATACATAAGAAATTTCAAATTATGTAAGAGCAATAACATACAATTTTTTGAGGGACGAACGTGAAAGATGACAGTCAAAACAGGAGCTACAACGGTTAAACAAACGGCACATACTAGTCACAGGTTCATGGTATCCGTAATTTGTTCGTGTTGAGGAGATGTAGAGAAAATGACGAGAACGCAAGTTACGACGATTAACATTAAAGTTGATTAACCGGAGAAGCTCAGGACAGTCGATTCTAGCGGTAATTAAGTCCGAAGTAAATAGGGCCTTGGCAACGTTTCTCCGTGAAACTAATGAGTTAATCCCTATTAGTTTGCATCGATCCTCGTAGCTAGGAAGATTTATTGGGTCATTCCATGGTAAATTGCGTAGTGCGAATCGGATGAATTTCCGCTGGATCGACTCAATTCGATGAACACTATTCTGGTAGTACGGCGACCACACCACACAAGCATACTCTAGAATCGAGCGAACCAACGAGCAATAGAGAGTCTTGATACAGTGCACGTCCTTGAATCGCTTTGTGACGCGGAAGATAAATCCAAGTGTTCTGGATGCTTTAGCGATGATATAGGATACGTGGTCGCGAAAGGTGAGTTTCGCATCCAGCATAACGCCGAGGTCCTTAATGGTACTGACACGATCCAATTTAACACCATGCAGCTTATATTCGAAGATTATCGACGAACGCTTGCGTGAGAACGATATTACCGAACACTTTGATGGATTCAAAAGCATCCTGTTGTTTGCACACCATTCGGCGAAGATGTTGAGTTGCTGTTGTAAAATCTCAGCATCTCCGATGCAGTTTACTGGGAGGAACAATTTGAAGTCATCTGCATACGAGAGTTTGAGACGCTTCAAACTGAAATTTATATCGTTGAGATACAGTAAAAACAGGTAAGGACCAAGGTGACTGCCCTGAGGAACACCAGATGTTACCCGAAAAGGAGTGGATATTGTGTCGCCTATTTTCACAGACATAACGCGGTCAGTGAGGTAGGAGTGGAGCCATTTCAAAAGTGGACCGTTGAAACCAAGACGATGAAGCTTGGCTACTGCGATGTCGTGGTTGATAATATCAAACGCAGCAGAGAAATCTGTATATACCGCATCAATTTGTTTTCTCGATTCCAAAGAGCGGATAATGTACGATGTATATAGAACGAGATTAGTGACAGTTGATCTTTTGGGCATGAAACCATGTTGTTCTTTTGTGATGTAGTTGTTGCACGCATGCGATATGAAGTCCAGAATTATTATCTCGAATAGCTTGGAGATAGCGCATAGGGAAGCAATTCCTCTGTAGTTTCTGACGTCTTTTTTGCAACCCTTTTTAAATACTGGGAAGACAAATGATTTTTTCCATAGATTCGGAAATCTTCCGCAGAGAATGGAGCGGCGGAATAAGTTACTCAACGGTATCGAGAGGCTGCTAGAACACATCTTCAAGACGACAGACGGGATACTATCGGGTCCGTAATTTGAAGATTTTTTCAATTTTTTACAGGCATCGTGTACAATAGCTGCATTGATCACGGGATAATATCTGACAGATGACAGGCTGGGTACGTTGTTCATAGCTGCAGATACTTGATCGCAAGTAAGTTTTTCGTCGACAAAGACTCCGCTAAATTGTTTCCGGAACAACTCGCAGATACCTTCTCTGGTGGTAGCCACATCATTATCGCGCATCATCGTAGTAGGCAAACCAATCTCTTTCCTCTGGCTGTCAACATAACTCCAGAAACCTCTTGGGTTGACACGCAAATTCATTTGTGTACGATTTTGATAAGCATCATACAACGCATTGTTCAATCGTTTGTAATTTTTGTTCGAAACTGAATACCGGTTTTTCCAATAGTCACAGCGATATTGAGAAAAAAATTGCAGGTTGGATTTTTTAATTGACTTTAGTCGTTTCAAATTACGATTTGTCCACGGTGGAAAGGGCGTTTTACTAGTCATCCTTTTGGGAACGAACTGCTCAATTGCCTAAACCAACACATTTGACATGGATGATGACGCTTTGTCTATGTCATTATCGTTCAAAATTTCATTCCAATCTATGCTTAGAAAGAAACGGTTCATTGACGAAAAGTCGGCCTTGCGATAGTTGTAAAGAATTAACTCCGTAGTGTGATCGAAAACAAGCGGCGGACTAATGGATACAGAGATCAGTAGTGGTGGATGATGACGGCATTGTTTCACCAAAGGGGCAGGAGCTTCAATCACTTCCGTCTTGAAAACGATCTCTGCACTACTAAAACATAGGTCAAGAATACGGTTGTTGTCGTTGAGGATGCTATTCATTTGACATAAACCGGCGGTGCTAAGGCAATCTAGCAGACACTCTGTAAATGAATTTACAGATGAATTGGAATAATCTGGATATAGATATTTCGATGCATTTAAAGACCAAGCGATGCCAGGCATGTTGAAATCACCCAGCAAGAGGATACTGTCATTCATCTCCATTTGTTCTGTGATCCAGTGAATAGTCGAAATATGCTGATTAATAACCACCGAGTCATTGGTACGATCAGGAGGAATGTAAACGACACCAAGGTACATCGTTCGATTATACAACGAAATAGCTGCCCATATTTGCTCAACAGAACGCCCGGCTGGATGGAAAATTTCTCGTGATACGAATTTTGAGTTTACTGCCAACAAAACTCCACCGCCAATAAGTTTACTACTATTTTCAATGGATCGATCTAAGCGATACATCGTATACGCAGAACCAAAAATTTGTTGTGACAATGTATTATTGTTGAGCCACGTTTCTGTGAATGCGAACACATCATAACAGGCATCGGAACAGGCTAGGTAATAGTCTGCAATAGTACTGTTCATGCCGCCGACGTTCTGATAGTAAAGCAAGAGTTGATTATCTACACGAGCGAGGTTCTCGGTGGATTTACGTATTGCGGTGTTGGACGAGGGGCTCTTCGAGGGAGAGCTGCTGCATGCTGCATTTCTAGGATGGTTGGTGGTAGCAATCGAGCAGGAGATCCGATTGGAAGTTGTTGATATTCTTCTTGGAATTTGTGTTGGTTTTGTGTTAGAGGAGTGGTGGGGTTGCGACGAGCCCGAGTTGCTGATCGTTCTAAAAAAGGATTGATCGAAATACCAGCAGGCCAAAAGTTCTTGGAACAGACAAAGCCTTCCAACGATTCAGGCACGTTCAATTTGAATGACAGGAAGGTTATCGGTCTACTATCCTCTCTATTCTGACGTAGTAGTTTGTGGCACCTAACCAGGTTTGGTTCACAATTGCATTTTTTAGAAACATATAATATTATGTTCTCACATGTTTCGTGAGGCAGGAAACGAGAGATATAAAACCAGTTCGCGCGTTTCGCTGGAGGAGCAACGAAAAGCGGAGGAGGGGTTGTCGTGGGTACGGTTTTCGCAATATTCGTGATACAAGATGAATTTCCAGAGCTAACTACTAACCCTTGAGTTCTCGTCGATTGAGGTGTAGGGTGGTGATCACTCAATATGATCTGCTGACGTCTTGATTTGGGTAGTTGTGTGGTGGATGCTGGAACAGTTGAACTCGTTGAGGCCACTGGGCGTTGGCTATACATATTGCGAGACTGTGATGACGCTGACGAAATAGCACCAATCCATTCACGTCGATCGTCTTTGGCAGGTCTCTTTTCTTTCACATGGTTGGTAACAATTGGCGGGGGAGCTGGTACAGGTGATGTCTGCATAATGGAATCACAAATCAGTGGTGTAGTATCTTGCCTGGCTACGGCCGGACATATACTAGCAGGAGTCTTACCATTGACAGTGGACAAAATCGGCTGAACTGAGTTGTTATTCCGAGTTCCAGGCGTGGTGGTTTTTGTACGTGATGAAAATAGAACAGGAGCTGAATTGGAGAGCCTCTTGTGTATTGAAGAACCGGTAGGTTGATGTTTGCCAGACTCGGATCTACTAGATGGAAAGTTCGCAGAAGCTCGATTTACGATGGTCTGATCCGATGTGTTGACAGAGGCATCAGTTCAGATCCTTTTACTTATCCTGGGAGGTGCAAAATGAGCAGGAGAGCTGCTGCTCGTTCTATTACGCTTGCTTGCGATGACATCAGCAGGGCGATCAGTATCGACGAGGAATGAATCAAACACTTTGCTGAATTCAAGCTGCATGTTATTAATTTCTTCCTCAAAGTTGCGCGAGTCATGTTGTACATCATTTGACCGAGGCCCGATGTGGTTACAGCAGCTCGAGCGTGGCAGATTTTGGCCGTATGCACGACAGAGGGAGCGAGTCACATCAACTTGTGCCTAAATAAGCCGAGTGATGGACGAGAGGCGTTCGTTTATTTGGGTTAACACTGTAGATTGCTGATCGATGCTGTCTTTGGAGTTGCGACAGTGTACGCACAGCCATTCTGCACCGGAGCAATCGCGAATTATCTTCTGCTGGTTGCCTGAGACTCCGGCGCACTTGAGATGGTACGGCTTGTCGCATTTCCAACAGGCGATTCTGCTGCTCCGAGCAGATGCTGTAAAGCAAGGGTTAGCTTCGCATCTCTTTGCCATTCTCGCACACTAACGAAGTGAGATGGAGTACCACAGAGACGATTTTTTTACTTCTTTCGTAAGCACTAGCTTGGCTTCGCTTAAGCGAGAAACAATGGTACTGTGTGACACTTAAACGGTGTTTAGAAACCGTAATTAGTGATATTTTCACGGACGGATTTCGCTTACTGCTATCGCAAATGCGCTCATGGGAATCACGATCTAATATCTGCACAATTTTTTTAGCGAAACGATTATGATTTCACAGTAAAATTGTAACTTATCGGAGAACGTGTAGAAAAAAGCGTCAGAATCAAACTCGGTATATACTATTCTGTTGGCCGGAAGAAACATGTTGAAGAACATGCATGTTCATTCTCAGCTGTTCCTTAACCCTTTCACAGTATGCTCCGTCGAAGTGCTACCGCTGAACTGCGTACCGCGCCGAAAAGTATGCATATCGCGCTGGTGTGATCTGATGTCGTCTATAGACGACACTCGTAGCGAAAGGGTACATGAAGTGAGGACGCAAATCAATGTGTTCTGTTCGAGCCGAGTATCTTACTTTTTTTGGCTCAAGAGATACAGAAAAAAACTTGAACCGATGAGGAAGCGCTCTTCAACCTAACGCGCACCACGTCACAGTCACCTTCGCAGGATTTCTCTTCCCAACAAAGCACCGATTAGGTAGTGCCCTCCAACATGACGCGCACTCCGTCACAACTACGCTCGTGGGGTACCATCCGTTTGAGCAGTCCTCGCAGGTGTTCTCCTTGAACAGTCAGGCGTTGTCAGATCGCTGGTCGGTCCTCCACTTTCGCTGCAGCGCAGACATGATGTGTACGATTGCACTGTTCACAACGTTCCAGGTGCCCTCGTCATGACACAATTCCTCCACAATATTCCCAGCATGAAGGACAGGAAGCCCCTCGCGCCTTGCGAATCTGGGACATATGATACGATGTGCTTCGGTGATTCCTCCACGTCCCTGCACTCCGGGAAGAGTGGCGACCTTGCTTGCCCGAACCGATGAAGATATTGCCTGAAGCAGTCATGTCCAGACAGGAAGTGCATCAGGGGAAAATTTACCTCTCCGTGCTTTTCTGTTCAGCCAGGTCGATAGTTTCGGTATGAGCCCATATGTCCACCTGCCTTTCTCCGCCGTGTCCCATTCCTGTTGCTACTTCAATAGTGATTCTGATCTCACTATTTTTTAGGAAGCTGCTGGTTCCCTTACGTCTGTAACACTCGCTGTCTTCCGCCAGGATGATGCCAATCGGGATCATGCCGACGATAAAGCATACTGATGCATGGACGTAGCAGCTAGAATAACACACAAAGATGGTCAGTTTTTTTTCCAAAATATATATATTATATCAAGGCTCATATGGCGTCAGCCTGACAGGGCCGGGAGTTCAATATTTCGACAATGTTTGCCTCACAACTATGTTAGTAATATGTAACCGATTACTCGCGGTTGGCTCGAGGTTAGTATTACAAGTGTTCTCATAATTGGCAGTCTGCAATGCTCTCTACGTTCGCCCGACACAGGATACTTACTATTGGGATGCAGCTGAACATTAATCAGCGACGCCCCCTAGTCTGTACCCCATATCTAGCGTGGTACGTCTTTCTCGACTCGAGGAATCCAGAATAGAATGGTCACTAGCCGGTAGAATCATCAGCTCGTGTAGAGTTGCCATGAGCGGTACAATCCTCAGCTCTTGGTGAATGATCAGTGGGCTGCACAACCTTCGGCCCGTGTATCTTTAAAGAGTATATGTATTGCCGTATTGCCGCGACTAAGTAAAAGTTTATCGATCGGATAGGAGGGATATGATACAGGGATACAACGGAAACATCATTAAACGTTGACATCGGCGTTTCTGAGGAACAGGTATAGATGGAGCAGGAGATCAGGATCACGGATACCTAATATATCCCGGTCGGGGATATCCAATTGTCTGCCTTGTGCCCTCAATGCTCTGGTGAGCTGAGAGCGGGCAGCCTGGAACCGGATACATGACCAGACAACATGCTCGATGTCGTGGTAGCCATCGCCACAATCACAAAGATTGTTTGCTGCGAGCCCAATGTGATAGAGATGCGCGTTTAGGTTGTAGTGATTGGACATAAGCCGAGATATCACGCGAATGAAATCACGACCTACATTCAATCCCTTGAACCATGCACTCGTTGAGACCTTAGGGATAATCGTGTGTAACCAACGACCGAACTCATCTTCACTCCACATGCGCTGCCCAGCTAGCGACATACACGGAACAAGCATTTCTGAGTTTAAAAGAGGTACTGGAATTTTCATTGAATGCCGAAGATGGACTCGTTTATGTGTGAACCATCAGTAAAGAACATTTTAGCAGATCTAATTTTCTCATATTCTGCCGAAAATATCGGCGGAATAAAATCGGAGCGTAGGTGATCTGGGATTCCATGGACAGATAAAAAATGACAGAGGAATTGCAAAAGTATGGGAAGCAAACTTGGTTGGAGATGCCTGGTGAAGGGTGCACGTTGTGGGTAAGGTACTCATGGTATAAAGACATAAAACTTGACTGAGGAGTCAGTTGGAGTAGATTTTCGAAGTTATCAATCACCAATGGATTTATGATCTTGCAACGGATGAGAAATCTGTGAGATAATTCTGTGAACCGAAGAGTAAGTGAAGATACTCCTGCCAAGACTTCGAGACTCATCGTATGTGTCGGATGCAAACACCCCATGGCGGTAATTGTTTGGAGAAAATTGATTCTTTGCTGGCATTTCTGTTTCAGATACGCAATGTGTCTTCCCCAGGTACATTTAGAATCAAAATATACACCTAGGTATTTGAAAAACATAGAGTGTTGGATCGTTTTGGCGGATAGGTGAGGCTGGAATTGGGCGGGTTCGTGCTTCCTAGAAAATACGACCATTTCGGTTTACTCCGTAGAGAATTCGATACCCAGCTTGAGAGCCCATGTGAACAAGATGTCCAAGGTATCTTGCAACGAATTTTGCAGAACGACGGGATTATTACCCGTGATGGAAATAACTCCATCGTCTGCAAGTTGTCTCAGCGTGCAGTCTCTAGTTAGACAATCATCCATATCATTGACGTAAAAACTGTACAAGAGGGGGCTCAGGCAGGAGCCTTTCGGTAGGCCCATAAAACTGTACCGAGAAGATTTTGAGTTGAAGCCCCTGAGTTATGAGTTCGTTGTTCGCTTAGTACGAAGACCCCCTTCTTATATTGCTATTGCATATATATCAGGGATGTCCAAACGGTAGTCCGCGGTTTACCGGTCGCCCGCGTAGGTATTCTTAGGTGCCGGTCTAAGATAGTGTCACCTCCAAAATTATTTTTTATCCCAACAGATTGTTAGTTATTTTATATTGACACATCCGGTTGTTCGACCATAACTTGTAATCAAACAAAAAAATGTCACTAGGAAACAATTTCTGGCGTTAACGTTCCTTGTGGAACTTTTGCCGTCTGAACGTATGTATTAACTAGTGTCATTTATTAATACTTAAGTTGAGATTTCTTAAGTCAAATAACACGCCTTGAATGTATTCCGAGGGGCAAGCTCTAGAATACGCGTGACCACAGTGCAAGTCGGAGGATAATTTGCGCTGGTTTTGCCACTAGTCAGTAAAAAGACAACGCGGTATAATTTTATCCAGCATACTAATCATACTGCCCTCTGGTCCGACTGGCTTAGTACTTTTTATTTCATCTTATGTTTACAATTACAATTTCTTATTTACTTACTAATAATAAATATATATAAATAATTAACCGCTATGTTGAACTTGCCCCTCGGAAATTTAGCGAATAAACAAAAACTAAAGTGGGGCTGGTTCGACATAAGCGGAGCTAATAAGGGCGCTTCAATTTCCCTGACGAAAAATCCCCCGGCCTGAACGGGAATCGAACCCGAACACCTGGCATGATAATGTGAGACGCTAATCACTCGGCCACGGATGCACAAGCACATATTGTATCCTATTATAGTCTAATTGAACAGAATTTTGCTCGTTAGCTCTATTTTGCTGTTATAGATACAGTCGGGTGAAAGCTGTCGGCATAATTTGGCTTGTTGCATTCCTAATATTTTGCTCCGGGAAAATATCCCATGGCCGAGTGGTTAGCGTCCCACACTATCATGCTGGGGGTTGGGGTACTATTCCCGTCCTGGTCGGGGGAATTTTTCGTCAAAGAAATTTCCTCCGACTTGCACTGTGGTCACGCGTATTCTAGAGCTTGTCACTCCAGAATACATCCAAGGCATGTTATTCGGCATAGAAATCTCAACTAAGTACTACTAACAAAAAATACGCAAGTAATACTTACTTTGAGAAGGCAAATGTTCCCCTGGGAACGTTAATGCCATCCAAGAAGAAGACGATCTGGCGTAGATTGGGAGGCGATCTGGCGTGGTGGTAACATCCATACCTCTCACGCAGAGATCACGAGTTCAAAATTCTCACTCCCGACATTCTTCCAAAAATGGAAGTAAAAGTGACGAACCAGCCGAAATGTGTTGAAAGTCACTATAATAGAGAAAAAAAAGAAGACGTTCGAGGAAGAACTCGATTCGATAAGATTCTATCGATTTACAAAATACGAAAATTCGCTCGGTGCGATAGTTATAGAGATCGAATTGACCGTTTGATTCAATTTACATAATGAGGGCCAATATTTCCGATAGATAGTTCTTATTAGTGATGAAACGGACAGTCGTTTGACTGGATACCGGATATCCGACAAGCTTCGTGGCCGTATATTCGGCTCTTTATTTGTATATACGAAACTTGAAGAAACATGTGTGCATGAAGCAAAAAATGATTTATATTTTAGGTAGTTGTGCCTACCTCCGAGCACCATATAAGTATCTTGCAACGGGTTCTGACCTCGTATGTAATGACAGGTTTACATTAGGGAGATCTATAGCTGAATATTATTCACGCGAAAATAGATGTAAACGGGTGAAAATATATATATGGTACATTTCTTTTAGGTATATATAGGCACTATGAATAGAATAAATTCAGACATATGTAAACGCTAGTGAATTTCTCACTGGTGAGAAATCACTAAAGTTGTATGCAATTCTACTTCAGGTGAATAAATTCTTCGAAAATCTGAATAAATTCATTATATTAGGCTGTCAAAAAAGTCCTGCGGTATTTCCGCGAGGTGTCGTTGTAAGCGCGTAGTTCTAGTTGTATTCATTGTATCGAGTCATACAATAGCTTGTTGGAAAGGTATTTTTGCGCGCTATAATATAGTCCTTGACTGTGTTTTGTTTGGTTAAGTCGTTTGTGAGTTATAGTGTCGCAAATATGGAGCAAAATAAAGAGAAAATCCGACATATTTTACAGTACTACTATGACAAAGGCAAAAATGCATCTCAAGCTGCCAATAAAATTTGTGCAGTTTATGGACTCGATACAGTTTCCATTTCCACCGCACAACGATGGTTTCAACGTTTTCGTTCTGGTGTAGAGGTCGTCGAAGATGCGGCACGCTCCGGAAGGCCTGTCGTCGAAAATTGCGACAAAATCGCTGAATTAGCCGAGAAAGACCGGCATAGTAGCAGCCGTAGCATCGGCCAAGAGCTGGGGATAAGTCATCAAACCGTTATTAACCATTTGAAGAAGCTTGGATTCACGAAGAAGCTCGATGTATGGGTGCCACACACGTTGACGCAAAAAAAACATCTTTGACCGTATCGACGCATGTGAATCGCTGCTGAATCGCAACAAAATCGACCCGTTTCTGAAGCGGATGGTGACTGGCGATTAAAAGTGGGTCACTTACGACAACGTGAAGCGCAAACGGTCGTGGTCGAAGCCCGCTGAAGCGGCTCAGACGGTGGCCAAGCCCTCATTAACGACCAGGAAGGTTCTGCTGTGTGTTTGTAGGGATTGTCAAGGAATAATCTGTTATGAGCTGCTTCCCTATGGCCAAACGCTCAATTAGGACCTGTACTGTCAACTACTGGACCGTTTGAAGGTAGCACTCCTGAAGAAGAGGCCATCTTTGATAAACAGAGGCCTCATTGTCTTCCATCAGGACAACGCCAGGCCACACACTTCTTTGGTGACGCGCCAGAAGCTCCGGGAGCTCGGATGGGAGGTTCTTTTGCATCCGCCGTATAGTCCGGACCTTGCACCACTTATTTTTGTTATTTTTGTTTGTTGACTACCACTTGTTTTTGTCCATGGCGAACGAGCTAGGTAGTCAGAAGTTAGCCACAAAAGAGGCCTGTGAAAATTGGCTATCCGAGTTTTTTGCCAATAAGGAAGCGAGCTTCTATAACAGGGGTTTATTTGTTTATTTGTTTATTTGTTCAGGCATCAACAGACTACAGTGGTCCAAATGATACAATTATCTAACTCTAATTAATTCTAAAAACCGTTGTTTCAATGTAACACGCGAAATGTTAAAATCAAACGCCGAAGAAACTGTGTTGAATGCACGCTGAAGGCTTGCTATTGTTGTGTACATGCCATAATTCGTTCGCCGAAGTATGGTCCGCAGAAAAGGAACTCTCCGCAACCGTCGAGGTGGTACGTTGAGATTTAGGTGGCTTAAAATTTCTGGAGAATCGACGCGACCAGTGAGTGTATCCGCTACAAACAAAGACTTAGCTAGCTTTCTTCTGCAGTGCAGTGAATCCAGATGGATCAACAAGCATCGGGTTTCGTATGTAGCGTTGCCTGAACGGTCTTGGCTTTCTTTCTTTCTAAAACTCGACCAATCGTGTTAGCGTGCAACTCTCGACTCTTTTATTTTTCCGAAATTAATTCTACAAACTAATTCTTCTACCTTCGAATTTCTGGGGAGGCGCTTGGAGTTACCCCGCTATATCTGCCGATAAATAATTATGCGCCGAGTAATCAAAAAATGTCCCGCGTGTGTTGAACTGCCACGAACCGAATGGAAACTTGAGATTTGTTTCACTCGCACAAAAATAACAAAATTGATGTACGTAAAAAAAAAGTAGACTCGGTAACAACATAATGTAATTAGAGAAGTGTTCGATTTTCGACAAGGGTGATGCACTTTTGGATCTTGACGACAAAGCGCAAGTGTGCTTCAATGAAATATGGAAAAATGGAGCGAAGCATTCTCCAAGCGTCTCTATAATGATGTCTGAAGCGATTAGGGCCGCTTCATCCCCCCTTACTTGTACAGCTTGAAATAATCTTGAAGAGATTATTGCAAGCATATTATACAATAATGTAATAATTAGATAAATGTATTTGATTTTTGATTTTTACTTTTCAGTCATAGGAACTTAAATGATTTTTTTTCGGTTGTAATTAAAATAAAACATACTCCCTCAACTCTGTAATTCCCCAATTCTAAATGGAAACAAAAATGGTCATATCTCCTTAAAGCTTCCCCGAAAGTCTTATCGATCATTGTTGATGAGCTTGTACATCTTCATTTAAAAATTTCTTGGTGCAATATGTTTATTTTCATCATTCTTGCTAAATATATCTCCCTCTCATTAATTCTTTAATCTTTAATCTTTCATATTCTTTTAATCTTTAATCTTTCATCTTCTTCAATATTTAGTTTTCTTCATTTCAATCTTTATTGTTGGAGGTAAATTCAACTCCCATGATTCTTCTTCGCTTTTATAGCACCACTTTGTTTACATTTTTATTCTCGATAATCCCACATTTCAGTTACTCATGAACTGTTAAGTAAGTATTGGGGCATACATGTCCTTACAGGAATTCATTCCTGATTTTCCAGCCCTTCGGTACATTCAAAAGCTATTATTGCGATTGATGGACACATTCTTGTTATAAATTGGCTGTAGACAAATATGCCTCAACATTTTACATTTTGTTAAAATCCCACTTCAAAGTGTGTATGTAAAGTTTAGAATCACACCTATTCAAATTATCGATAAGTACATTTCCCCATTTTTCCCTGTCCATACAATTAAAGTACGGGAGATATGATTGTGTCTTTCTAAACAGAATAAGCAGTCTTCCCAGAATTGACGGAATATTGTTAAATAATAATTATCCCTTCTTTGATTCATATTTTGATGCCGGGTTTAAATTTCTCTGCTAAATTAATTCAGTCTGTGAATTACATTCTTGAAGCATGAGAAGAATTAGATCGTACTACTTTCTTCTAGGTGCATAATCCTTTCATACACATTTTATCGCCCTTATTCTAAAAATCTCCTAATTTATTTAAAAATTGATTATCCTTCCAACAGTCAATTTGAATTGATTAGGAAAAGGCTTTTCGGCTTCACTTTTTTTTTTAATTTGGTTGTTTTGAGAGGAAGAAAAAATAAATGGTCATATTCATTTTCTCACTGCTGTCCTAATTTGTTACAATGAAATAGAGTTTGCAGTCGCCAACAACTTTTTTTTTGTTTATAGTAGTCTAGCTTTTATATAAATTTTTCATATATTACATCTGTTTTTTTACACTTTGAACCAACGATTTGCATGGTTTAAATCGGTCTCACATTATTTGTTTTACATAATTTACTAGAATTCTTTATCTGGTTTCCACACATGGTTGCTATTCTATTTATTTTAGTGTTGGATTCTCAGTACATAATAAAAGATCATGGAACGCGGAATCCGATTTAGATACTTCATGTTAACTTTGAATATTTTCCAAATATGACAATCGTCTAAATATTGACACAAAAATAACTGCCTCGCATCTAATAAGATTATTTCCCTTGATGAATTAATTGGCTTTTAATTTTATTTTGATAATTTTTTTAACTTTAATGCTTTATGGGAAAGTTGATGGAATATCATATAGCTCCTATGTCTAGTATTACCGAAATTAGTGCTCCTCTAGATTGTCACCTTGTTAGATCCGTATCGCAGTGAGATTACTGTCTGTCCGACTCACATTTGCTCCTCCGAGAACTGACGTTTGTTCCTGTCTTCCTCCTTTGATCAACGGATAGTTTACCACATTTGATCCGATGTAGATGACATCTCGGGACCACAGTCCAGCGAAAACATGAATCATGAATCAAACTTCTCAGCAGACAACGATGGCTCAACCAAATGAGCTTCTCCATCGGTTGTCTTCCGGGAATCACTGAGAAACAACTCGTCGAGCCCATGAAAATCCGGATAAATGTAACGTATCAGCTGTTCCAGCGGCATGGTTTTCATCTCACTGATAGCGAATACGCCTTCACCCAAACTTGCTTTTATTGTTTTCATTCCGCCTCCACACAGTATCACAAAAAATTGCATTTAAACACTATTCCAACCGCACTGCATACTGAAGCAGACATGATTCTGATAAACCGCAGCGCATATCACATTTGGGAAAAATCTTCGTATATCCAAATACTTGTGTGGCAAATTTCCCACCGTGTGCCAACATGGGCCACTAACAGTAACTCTTGATATGCATTTCCATCCACGCACAATATAGCACAAAATTCCTTCCCTTATCGCAGCGATGAAACACAACTAAAACTGGCCCGTGGGGAAAAAAGTTTAAACACGCCGATGGATGGGCTGCTGTCCCCACTTGGACAGCATCCCACCGCTGTCACCACTTGTAGCGTTGCCTTAACGGTCTTGGCGCACCATTCGGCTACAATATCCAGTTGTCGTTGAAGAAACCAGCAGTCGGCTACAGAACTAATACGGCAATAGATTTTTAAATCATCCGCAAACGAAACGCGAGGTCCTTCTAATACCAAGCAAATGTCGTTGAAGTAGATTAGAAAGATCAGGGGTCCGAGGTGGCTTCCTTGAGGAATACCGGAAGCTGCAGAAAAAATGTTGGAGCTGCTATCACCGATGGTAACGCGAAGTTTTCGTTCTTTGAGATAGGATTGAACCAATCTAACATCCTTCCTGTGAATCCGAGCTTTTCCAGTTTTGCGATTGCGATGTCGTGATGAATCTTGTCGAACGCAGCAGTCAAGTCCGTATAGATGGCATCAGTTTGGCTATTCCGTGACAAACTATCCACTATATAATTTGAAAATACTAACAGGTTCGTCGATGTTGAGCGTTTCGGCATGAATCCATGCTAGTCATCAGTTATGTACTGTTTGCAAAACGAGAAGACGGGTTCCATCACTACTAATTCAAAGAGTTTCTTCTTCTTCTGTAGGAGCATTGAACCACTGCGACCATTAGTTTGATCTATTGTGGTGCACTCCAGTTTACTATATATGCGCTGTCAGTTCGTTCCATCACTCAAGGAATAAGTGATAGTCGCACTAGGACTTTGCATCTCCCCCCAAGAAGGTATGACTTCTTTTAAGAAGTTTCTTACCTTTTTTGGTTCAGCAGACCATATCTCGTTAGGCATAAGAATGCCCTTTCCAAGAATCCGCAGTCTTTGCTGAATCAATACACTGCATTGACACAGTAAATGTTCCGAAGTTTCAGCATCAAAATTGCAGAAACGACATTTATCATCCGTTATTTTCCCAATTTTTTTGAGATGATACCTGCTCGGACAATGTCCGGTCAATAGCCCAGTCAACATACTCAGATCGGCTTTATTCAAGCTGAGTAGGCTGCGTGTTATTCTATTACAAGGTGTAATGAATGATCTTGATTGTCGTGATGTTGATAGAGCTCTCCAGTTGGCTTCAATCATCGATATTTTCCAGGATTTGAGCTCGGATTTCAGACAGGATGTAGATAATCCGCAAAATGGCTCAGGTCCGACGAATTTAGTTGAAGATCCTAATCTTGCTAGAAGATCAGCTTTTTCATTACCTTCTATACCGCAGTGACCAGGCACCCAGTATAGATTAACGTCATTAGTTACAGCTAGTTTTTTTAAAGAAAGAATACATTCCCAAACTAGCTTTGACTGACAAGTATATGCTTTCAATGCATTTAGAGCTGCTTGGCTATCTGAGAAAATACAGATACTGGCATACCTGTGTTTCCTAGCCAAACAAATGTTTGTACATGTTAGAATAGCATGTATTTCTGCTTGAAAAACTGTAGGCCACTGTCCCATTGGAATTGAGACATCTATCCCTGGTCCAGTAATCCCAGCTCCTGTAGATTTTCCAATTTTTGACCCATCTGTGTAAAACACGAGTGATCCCGGACGAGTTATTGGACCACCTTCTTCCCATACGCTGCGATTGAATTCAATCACTTTGAAAGGAACGCTGAAGTTAGTCTCTGTTTCCATCCAGTCTTCGTTCATGATTAATATAGGATTCAGTTGAAAATCTTTCAGGATTTGCAAGTGCCCCTTAAGATCTCCTTGTTGGAATTGTTTCGTACGTTTAAGCCTAAGAGCACCTTTTTCCGCTTCAAGTTGCACATATTGGTGCAGGGGTAGAAGGTATAAAAGAGCATCTAGGGCTTTGGAAGGAATACTGGGCATTGCTCCAGTTATTGATAGGCATGCCAGACGTTGTAGTTTATCAAGCTTTTTCTGAGCTGATATTTGTGTTGTTTTAGGCCACCACACTAACGAAGCATAACTTAACCTGGGTCTCACAATTGCCGAGTATACCCAGTGAATCATTCTCGGTTTTAGACCCCATTTTTTTCCGAATATACTACTACATGCCCAAAGAGCAGTTCGGGCTTTAGAAATAGCATACTCTAGGTGGTCGTTCCAGTTTAGCTTTTGATCAAGTATGACACCTAAATATTTTGTTCGTTTGGAAAGCTCCAATTGTACACCTCCTAATCTAAGATTTGCAATCTTGTACTTTCTTTTCCTGGTGAATGGAATTATAACTGTTTTAGAAGGATTGACGCTGAGTCCTTCCAGTTTGCACCATTTGAGTGTGTAGTTTAGGGCTGTCTGCATTCTGTTGGAAATAGTATGCTCACATATACCCCTAACTAAAATAGTTATGTCATCGGCAAATCCAATGACTTCGTACCCCTGGTTGGTCAGATTGTTGAGAAGTTCATCAACAACAAGAGACCACAGCAAAGGAGACAGAACTCCTCCTTGAGGGCAGCCTCTTGTTGGTTTCGTCGTTAGAGTTGATCCTCCTAATTTGGCTGTTATCATTCGGTTGGCTAACATAGCATGTATCCATTTGGAGATGCACATGTCAAAACCACATTTTTTCATAGCTCTACTTATAGAATTGTGTGAAGCATTATCAAATGCTCCCTCAATATCAAGAAAAGCTGTAAGTGAGATTTCTCTTGCGTCTAAAGACTTCTCTAGTTTTGAAATTAACGTGTGAAGCGCTGTTTCAGTTGATTTATTCGCTTGATAGGCAAATTGAGATTTGTTTAATGGTCTCCTGTTCAAATATGATGATTTGATATGGAGATCAATAATCTTTTCCATCATTTTTAAGATGACAGATGTTAGACTAATTGGTCTATACGCTTTGGGAGTTGTCCTGTCACGATTGCCAGCTTTGGGAATAAATATAACCCGGACTTCTCGCCATTTACTAGGAATGTAGCTTAGTACCATACTAGCTCTAAACATCTCCGTTAGAAGAGGGACAGTGATATCCTTGCATTTTTGTAACAGCACCGGATAAATCCCGTCTGGTCCTGGAGATTTAAAGGGCTTCAAGGAATCCACTGCCCACTCAACCCTTGACTTCGTGAAGACCGCCCTAGCCATTTCATTAGCTCTATTCTCGTCTCTGATTGGACAAGATTGAGCTGTATTGAGGACCTGTGCGTTTCCCGAAGTCATTTGAATTGATCCTGGGAAGTGAGTTTCCATCATGATACTAAGTGTCTCCTGAGAATCGGTTGTGAACTGTCCATTTTCTTTTCTTAGACTACCAAGATCATTGGTATGATCCTTTGAGAGGGCTTTATGGAGTCTTGCTACAGCAGGTATGTTTTCAACTTGCTCACAAGTGAGCTTCCAAGTCCTTCTTTTGGATTTGCGAATTTCTTTATTATATTCCGTTAGACAGTTTTTGTACTCTGTCCAATTAGAAGTAATTTTTGCCTTGTTGAAAAGTTTTCTAGATAATTTCCTAAGCTTTTCGAGTTTTTTGTTCCACCAAGATGCATCCTTACTTGATGTTTTCCGCGTTAGTGGACAGCTTTCTTCAAATGTTGATGAAATATTGGTTCCATATTCCGACGAAACTAGCTCAAGCTGTTCAGTGGAAGAAATAGTTTTCAATGACATCGAATTATTGTCGAGAAGTTTGGAATGATAAATATCCCAGTTTGTTTTTCTAGGGTCTCTGAATTGTTCTATCAGAAGATCTCCTGAATTATAATTAAACATTATATGTTTGTGATCAGATAGCGATTCTTCACTTGACACATGCCAATTCTTTAACGTATCTGATAATTTAGAGCTACAGAGTGTTAGATCAAGAACTTCTTGTCTAACTGAGTTAACGAATGTTGGATCGTTTCCCTGGTTACAAATGTTAATATTATGCGACATTAAATATTCAAGCAAACACTCACCTCTAGTATTGACGTCGCTACTACCCCAGACCGTATGATGGGCATTAGCGTCACATCCTATTATGAATTGTTTGTTCTTCAATTTACAGTGTTGAACCAGCGCAGCAACTTCTAATGGGGGAATTTCAACGTTGTCTCCTGGAAAATAAGCTGATGCGATGATGATGGCGGTTTTCCCTCGGGTCGTTGGTACCTCCAATTGTATTGCCACGATGTCTCTATTGATGAATTCTGTAAAGGGTACATGTTCAATGTTATCCCGTAGAAGAATTGCTGCCCTTGGTGCAGTTTGTGTGTTATCGTAAATGAGCTTACTTTTTGGTGTAGAAATTCCTCGGATTCTATGATTGTTGAACCAAGGCTCTTGAATAAGAGCCACGTCCAAATTCTCGTGAATGAACCTTCTGCATAGGACACTACTTGCTCCCTTGGCGTGGTGAAGGTTCACCTGAATGAGTTTTACATTATTCTGTATTTTGTGGGTTTTGTTGGTTACCATTCTTCAGGGGCATGAGATTATCCCTCTGATTGGAGTGGCTTCCAATTGTCTTTGTGCTGGTCTGCTTCTGAACATTCGTAGTGGTATCATTGAAGCTTTTTGAACAGCCAGCAGTGATTTCAGGTCTTCTTGATGAAGTGCTTGAACTCTCCCTCTGGAACAAACAGGCACTGATCTTGTTTGACCCTGAGTTCTGTATACCGCTGACGCATTTGACGCCTTTGGTTTTGCCCTCTAGGTCTGAACAAGTGGAGCCCGTTTGTCCAGAGTTTGGATTCTTCCCTTCATCAGAGACCTCTGGGTCTTTTGTTTTGGGTTTGCCTGAACTTCTATTTGATTTTCTGAACGAAATTTGCCCAAATTTATAATTGATGGTCATGCCTCGGTTAACTAGCGTCTTCATTGATGCTCCGTCGACCGTGAGTGCCCACTCGATGTGCAAATTATTGATCACTGAGCGTTTTAGGATTCTCCACGCGTCAGTGTTGATGTTGTTATTTTGGCTCTCTATAAGCGCTTTAATTATGTTGTTATCGTATTTTACACTCTTCGGAAAGATTGTAACAAGAATGTCTGGCTTTGGAATGTTGCTCTCATCGATTCAAAGAGTTTAGAAGCAGCACAAAGCGATGAAATACCGCGATAGTTATCGACGTTTCGCTTATCACCTTTCTTGTGTACCGGAAACATTTCGATTGTTTTCCAAAGCTCAAGAAAAGTTCCCGAACTCAAGGAAAGCCGGAAGAGATACAACAATGGCGTCGCTAAACTATTTATGCATCTTTTCAATAGCATGGATGGAATACCATCTGGGCCTGGACTAACAGAAGATTTTAGTTTAGCGGCGGCGGTGAGAATCTGGGATTCCGCAACATCGAAGCTGCTGAAAGAGTAGCTCATTGACGGAACATTCCTGACAGCGGAAGCAACTTCCGTTGTAGATAGTGAGCGATCAGAGAACACAGTGGAGAACTTTTTCGAGAATGAACGACATATCTCTTCTGTATCTGAACTTGCCGTACCCTCGTATGACATTGTAGAAGGCAATCCATCTTCCTTGCGTTGTTTGTTGACAAATTTCCAGAACGACTTAGGATTTCTTCTAAAATTATTTTGTAGATTACGTTGATATCGTCTAAAACAACTTTGACTGAGCTTGTGGTAAACGCTGTTTATACGCCGATAAAAGATCTTTGACATTGAAGTTCGTTGTATTGAAAATCTCCTCAGGGCAGCTCTTTTTCGCGATTTAAGGTTGCGAAGCTCCAATGTTTGCCAGGGTTGTCCTTTAGCAATGGTATGAACCTTTTTGGGAACGTGTCGATCAATGACATAGGCCAAAACATTAGAAAACGTCTGCACTGCACTGTTAGCGTCGTCATTATCTAAAATTTCGTCCCAGTTGATTTCATTCAAGACATCAGAGATGCTAGAAAAGTCGGCTTTGTAAAAATTGTAGCTCACAGATACAGGGTCGTCTCTTAAAGATATTTTACTCCTTTCGTACGATATCAGCAGTGGAGGATGATGCCGTACAACCTTGACTAAAGGGGTCGAAGCTAGTACCAAACTAGGAGCTTGGTTTGTAGAACTGACAAAGCACAAGTCCAGAATGCGAATGTTTTCATTTGGTACACTATTTATCTGTCGAAGAGTGGCAGTACTGTAGCTGTCCAGAAGATCCGAGGCGATTCGGGTAATCTGTGAGTGCGCTGGATCAGCAAATAGAAAACCGTGTGTTGAAGAACGCCATCTGAGACCTGGGAGATTGAAGTCGTCAATAATTATTATTTCATCGACTGCAGCAGCAAAACCACATATAGTTTCGACGGATTTGATGTGATCTCCAATCAAAGAAGAGTCATTGATACGATCAGGAGGAAAGTACACCACACAGAAGAAGAGGTTTTGACCAACGAGTTCAATTTCCACCCAGACTTGTTCTACAGTGCGCCAAGTGATATCCTCGATAATCCGCGCCTTCAGATCTTTTCGAACTGCCAATAAAACGCCGCCCCCAGATGCTTTACGGCTGTTGTACAGAGAACGATCACATCGAAAAACTTCGTAGTGCTGGCCGAGAATCTGAGTTGAGAGGGTTCTATCATCCAGCTTGGTTTCGGTGAACGCAATAATGTCATACGCGCCATCCGATGTTGCCAATATGTAATCGTTGGCACACGTATTTAGTCCATCCACGTTCTGATAGTAGACGAGAAGATCGTAAGGTTGCGAATTGGTTTCCTGTATTGGAATATCAGTGCGCCGCTCAGTCCGGCGAGTAAGCGATGATCGATCAGGTGGAGATAGTCTGAAATCGATGGGCGGATCAGGAATCGTTGAGGGCAAAACGGAGTCATACTTGCCGGCGGTGTCGAGTTGGGAGACCCCGTCACCGCACCCACACGTAGGACTAGGACGGCTGCGGGTTGGCGGAAATGGCTCGACTACGGTAGGGGGGTCAGGGCCTCCCATAATACCAACTTCAGTGCATCCCAGTGTCCGGTTGATACTCAGAGTCCAGCTGCCTAGCGAATGTCGATCAAATAACGTTGGCGGAGGTTGGCTGAAACCGAAGGGCGGATCAAGAATCGTCGAGGGCAAAACGGTATCATACTTGCCGGAGGTGTCGATTTGGGAGACCCTCTCGCCATACCCACACGTAGGACTAGGACGGCTACGGGTTGGCGGAAATGGCTCGACTACGGTAGGGGGGTCGGGGCCTCCCATAATACCAACTTCAGTGCGTCCCAGTGTCCGGTTAATACTCAGAGTCCAGTCTAGAGAAGGTCGATCAAATAACGTTGGCGGAGGTTGGCTGAAACCGAAGGGCGGATCAAGAGTCGTCGAGGGCAATACGGAATCATACTTGCCGGAGGTGTCGAGTAGGGAGACCCCGTCACCACACCCACACGTAGGACTAGGACGGCTGCGGGTCACTGGCGAAAATTGCTCGACAACGGTGGGGGGATCAAGGGCTCCCATAATGCCAACTCTAGTGCGTCCCAGTGTCTTGTTGGCAATTAGCCGTGCTAACACTACATCATTGGTTCAGGGGTCGGGTCCAACCTTGGTTGATTTATCCGAACGATGTTCAAACTGTTTTTTGAACGCTCTTCGAATACACGAAAAACTACGTTCTGTGGCCACGAATCGCTGCATAAGGCTATTTCTTCCAATTGCTTGCTGACTCCGACTTTGAAGGACACGAAGCTCAAACTGCTTGGCTCTTTGCCCTTGGGAATAAGTTTTACGATCTTCACTCCTGCCTCGCCACTCAACTCCAAGCATTCCCGAACCAGCATCGCAATATCGCTTTCTTCCGTCGATGGGTTAAAGGCTGAAAGATAGATCCATAACAGGTCTTCCTTCGGCTGGACCGTTTTAACTTTGTCAGTCATCGGTTTTGTCCCGCATGTTCTGGTCGGAGCTGACGGAATCTTAACCGGACTTCCAGTATCACTGCGTCGTCGCTTGTTCGAGGTTGGCGCTTCAAGCCGTTTTTGTCTTATCCATGGGCTGATATCATTTTGAAACGGATTGCCCTGAGCGTTCGTGTCGACTTTTGCAGAAAGAGCAACGACTGCCTCGCTCAGCTTACTGATATCGTCTTTCAGCGATTTGATGGCTTCGGAATCCTCAACAGTTTTGCTGTTTGCAAGCATGGTGCGGAAATTTCCATTTGAAAATAGTCCAGTACAGCTGTCGCACATCCAGAAAACGTTCCCATCGTACAGCCCTAATTGATCCATTAGAGGCAGGTCCACCTTAGCACAAATCATATGGAATAATCTCCCACAAAAGCCTTGGCAGACGATTCGTTCAGAATCAACAACTTTTTTATTGCAGTGAGTGCAAACCATTGTGCGTTCAAATTCCACCTATTGGTTTATTTTTGCACAACGATTATTACTGCGTTGCGATCGGGAACCAGTTTATTCTATTCTGAACAAGCTTGCGTGCGATTTCTTAGCACTACTTCGCAAACAGATGGCGCTGAGAAGCGAGAAATGAGCGAAAAAGGGGGACAATGACGTACTCGCAGTAAATAGAACAACAAAAACACTTCACTTTTTCGTTGCACTAATTCTCAATATTTTCACCAAATAAACTTATTCATTCAGCACAAGCCTTTGCATGAACATAAAAGCGACCGCAGTAGACCAAAAAAACTTAAATAAAGGCTATTGGCACACAAAAAATAATCAAAACACAGCGAACAGAAAGAGCAATCAACTTTGTCAACAAAACAGTAAACGAAGTGTTATTATGAAGTTGGCATCTCGTTGGGAACAAGTCATCGAACAAAACGGCGCATATTTGACTTAAAACAGATGATTGTAACTAATTTTATGAACAAATGAAAATTAAAAAAAAATACCGCAGGACTTTTTTGACAGCCTAATATATGTTCGCACTAGTATGAACGGTTCATGCGATTTCTATATATCTCATCATATTTCTTCACATGAATATATCCCTAGTCACAACTCACCGTAAGACGTTGATACTGAGTGTCAGTGAATGAGTGGGAATGTGTGTAGCGATGAAAAGTAATATAGATTGCAATGGCTGAAAGTTTATTGGATTGTTTTTAAAATCAAAGTGAATTGGAAATCGTTAAAGGTTGACTGCAATAGATTTGTAGAGAGTCGCAATAGTTTAGAGTTGCGAAAAGGTTGTTTCATATGCAACTGTAGGATTGTTTCGTAAGTTAAAAAAGGTTCGTTTTGTTTCTAAACGTTTATTAAAAATCAGAAAATTTAAAGCTGTACGGAATCACGAGCGCCATAGCTGTCCTGAAAAGAAAAGAAAAAAAGATTAGGAGAAAACTATAAATGTAAGTTGGAAATAAGGAACCTGAAAAGAAAAAGGAAATAATAAATTTAATTTAGTTTAAAGCTGCTAACAACAAAACGCTTCTGTTGAAATTGGTGTCCCAGGCTGGTCCGAACAGTAGTAATAAACGCATCTTCACATACAAATAAGGAACTATTATTAAATTTTCCGTATAGAATGAATATTCCCTAATAGAGTATCAAGTTTTCTGCATGGAATATTGAACTGTTTTTTTTTTCTGTCAAGGATTTTATATTACAATTATGAAATTTTCCAAAATTAACGCTTAAGGATTTTATTGAACAAAACTTTCCATATCGTTTTGTGGCCTCAGCAACAGTACTAATTTTAAAAATAATTAGGTATTAATTTTAACATTCGTTCATCTGTATCTGAAACGATGACTCTGCCATCACTGTCATATAAAGGCAGCAAAACCAGCCATCTGTCAATTGACGGGGTCGTTGAAAGCTCCACACCATCTCATCTGAGGGACCGCGTTTTCAGAACAATGGACCGGTTTGAGAAGATGAGAGGTCGCGTCCATGAATGGGGCAACAGAACTATCGCTCAAAAAGATAGGGCATGATTGTGCTCGGCCTGTCGGCGTTGTACACATTTGTCCATTATGTGTGGTCTTTCTTTCTGTTAGTGATCGTCTCCGGGAGTAGAAGTGCGCGTCGTGAAAAGTAAATGTCCTTAATTTAAGTATGTTGTTCTAAGTGATGTGAAGTATTGTTTGTTCATTAGGTAGATTATAGCTCACAAAGATAATAACTGTGAGAATCGTTGATTCAAAAATTTGAATAAGAAAAGGTAATGTGCGATTCACATAGCACGTTACGGAGAAGAACGTCTACGTTCCGTCAACGTCTCCACCAATTCACACATGCAGTCAATGCTTCCACCAGCACCGTCACATCAAATGCCAAACGAATGATTTATTTAATTTTATTCATGGTGTCGCCATCTACAACAATTTTAAATTGCAATGTCCTCTTTCAAATCAGCATGCCTAGAATCAATTCTAAATTTTGAAAAATTCAATGAGAATCATTGAATTCAATTATTTAAATGCTTAAACCCCGTAGTCCGACCCTTATGCAATAATAATAATAAATAGAATAATTCTTTCAACTAGTCGCGAATGATTTTCACTCCGAAATTTGGAGCTATGAGATATGTTGGCATAAAAAGTACAGTAAGTTACTTATAAAGCGATATGCTGAGGTACCACTCAGTGTCGCATTGGAGTCGGTTTTGACCAGTAATTGGACATTTGCGACTGGTGGCGACTATCAATGTGGGGCCATAATTTGGGCCCCGAACTCAATGTTTACAAAAATGTCCAACTAGAGGTAAAAATGTCTAATTAAACGTGTTGCATCACAGATCTGTTCAATTAGCTTAATGTCAATGTAGATGTAAATTACTGTATAACCAAATCAAAACAAAAGCCGAGACACAAAGCCCAGACAAAACCAAACGAGCCGTCCGTCTCCGTCAATTATTCTTTTCTACAAACCCTGCCGGTCGTTTTCGTTGAACGTATGCTGACGGGTCGTTACGTTGCTGGTGTATGTGAATGTTTTCATGAGAATTGCATGGTAGAATCATTGACGTATCGTGACGTGACGGGACGTGAACGTGACGTGTATGTTGTATGTGAATCGCACTTAATTGGTATCTGATGGGGATGCCACGGAATTTAACATGACTGGTTAGGTTCAACCAGTGGGCCTTTTCTTCTTATCTATTTGCGAGAACCAGAGGAGATTACTAAAGGAAAGAAAATTACTAAAGAAGAAGACCCTGCAGGGACAGACCACCACCATTGTCACCACCTGCTGGCCAGCTAGCTAGTGTTCGTGTTTCACCAAGACAGACGGAAAACCGGAAACACAGTGGAGATACAGCAAGTACCGTGTTAAAACCATCAGAGTTCGAGAAATACATACGCATTACCAATTACAACATAACTATCCCTTTTGACAAACGGCCCTGAACATTAGCTGTCTTATTTCGGGCTCACAAAGGACCCTATTAGAAAGTGTAACTAGGAACCTAGGGAAAGGTAGCTAGAGGGGCTCCCTGCGAGTGATATGAGTGGCCCTATTTAGGGGAAATGGAAAAGATTTACTCCTGAGAAATTGCGAGTTGCGAGGTCCGTTGGAGGGTGGCTGAGTAGCTTGAAACGATCCTGATTGATCTCGAGCGGGGAATTACAAAATCTAACAAAGTAATTCGGCATTTTTCTGAAAATAGTGATCAATTTGCCCCCGGTTTATGATACCCTTAATTCGCAAGGTTCGCTACAGTTTATCTTTCAGCTCCTTGCAGTAGTGTTTAAAATGAAAGACTGTTCTCTGAACGTACAAAGCAAAGCCTAACCGGTCATTTAAAAAACATTATAATAAATCTAAAGCGTTAATGAAATAATGTTATGAGTTAATATTAAACCAATTTTGAAAAAAAAAAGACGGGTGGGTAATGTCGAGGACATAACCGGAGTGACGTAGGACTATACAAAGGGGACAGCTTTTGCTAAATATATATTTCGAATATTTTTTTTTTATTTTCTTCTCCTACGTGAATACCTACCTATCTACCTGGAAAATGGATTAGTTTACTGTTTACTCTTCATGAACATGTTGGGGGTTCTGAAGAGAACCTTTGGTGTTGTGTTTTTGCGTTTTTTTTACAAACTTGATTCTTGTTTTTTTATGAAGGCTTTGTACTTATTAAATGTTCAACGCCGGGCATCTTTCGGCGTATGCACATATCGTACAATCAAAATGATGGCTGTGATAGGGAATGCATAGGTGGTTATCAGTTCATTCACTATCATATATTTCACTATTGAGCACATTACCGTACCTTAAACTGTGGTTTCGGAGACGAATGAATTGTAAGATTTGTAGTCTCCGCAAACAAAGTAAATAAAAATGAAAAAGAACTGAGGTTTTGGAGACGAACTCTACGATCTGTCGAGAAATAAACGAGCTAGAAGCGTTCTGAAAAACCAACAGTAAATACAGGGACGGATGACCTTCGGATTAAAGTCCTTTAAAATAAGAACAGAGCAGCAGGAAATACATAGCTCATCATGTTGCTCCTTAGTTATTTTTCTATACAATGCAGATGTAACGTCAGTCAATTTTCAACATCAGTTATCAACCAAAGAAAGCAGTCCTTGCTACCGAGAAAATTCGTTAATGCCATCCTGCATACAATGTGTTGTAATTTGAAGCCACTTTTAATTCGGAAACCATATATGGGTTTGTGAAAACTGAATGATCAATTTAAAAGACCCCAACCACCAATAAGTTCAAGAACAAGCATCAACAAAATAAATCAGTTTACATTATATGTCATATTATGTCACTTTAGAATGCATTGGTATTGTGAATAACTTTTAATAACTCTTCTTTGAATGGTTTAATGGCCCTGAAAAGCGCGGTGTTTTACGGTGGCTGGTTTTGCCACCAAAGCAGTCTGTATAAACTTTTACCTTCATCTACCTGCTGCCGTTTTGCGATTGCGTTTGCCACTCGCTGAAACTAGTTGTTGCCTCCGAACCGAATGTGCTCTGTTCTGTAGGCGGGTTTTCTTATTGTCGTGAGCAGCTTTGCAAGCCAACTCGAGCACTCCGGCGGCCGAAATTCTGTAACCGCTGTTTTTTGAATAATGCTAATCACTAATGTTGGGCCAAGGCCCAACATGGATTTCGGATAAATGTACGGACACTTCGGCGGTTAGATTTAGACTGGTTATTTTATTTCTTACTTTTACAGAGTTTGATGTGGTTCGAATGTTCTTGCCTTCGTGTGCATTTGATACTTGGTGCTTGGTAAGCACAAAATGTGCTCCTCCGCATGTGTGTCCTGCGCCGTCTGCTCAAACAGCGCTCGCATGGTCCAGGCGGCTTCTCCGCTGCGCCCCTTCCAGTTGTTGTAGTCGCTTGGCGTTCCTCCGCCAGTGGTAAATGATGATGGCGATTATTATCGCCACGATAAATGCGCCGTCCACGGAATAGGACGCGACATCGTGCATGGTGATTGAATTCTCCACTTTGTCACTGCCGAACATTGTGTGTTTAGATTACGGACGATTTCTTGGAACTCGCTTTGTTCCATACATTGTAGTGCGTTTTATTACGCCGCGGAGGCCGATAATCGCTGATGTAGGTCTCCATCGTGTGAACATTATTTCTTAGTCGTCAGCAGATGCCTACGTAGGCCATTGATTTATAGGGTCGTTTCCTATTCTGATTTTGTACACTTCCATTTTCTCCCCCCTTTGGGACGAGGGCGTAGTCTGTCGTCCCAAATTTCTCTTGGTGCTTGCGGCGGGGGATCATCTTCAATTTCTATCATTTCGTCTTGAGGTTGCTGTTCATTGTTGGCCGCGCCATCGTATTTTTCTATGATGGGTTGAATGATGGGCTCCTCAACTGGTAGAGGAGCAAATGTGCGCACGTTGCGTTTGTAAATTCCGGAGGAGGTTCGCACTACCGCCACTCGGACTATTCCATCTTCTCCAGGATGAATTTGCGTAACAATTCCCATAGGCCATCTCGCTACGGGGATGTGATCGTCTCCGATTAAAACGACTTGACCCACTTCAACGTTCGATTGTTGCTTAGTCCACTTGGCATAATTTCGTAATTGGTGGAGATACTCATCTCTCCATCTTTTCCAGAATTGCTCGAGCTGCGATTGAATTCGTTTCCATCTGGTAGTGAGGTTCCTACGATCCTCACCTTGCGTAGGTATAGGCACCTCCAGTAATGGTCGTCCTATCAAGAAATGGCCAGGTGTGAGAGGAACTGGTGAGTCTGGTGCAGTGTAAACAGTGGTTAGCGGGCGCGAATTCATTATCGCGGCTACTCGGTAAAACAATGTTTGCAGTTCCAATATATTCAGCTGGACTCCTTTTGCCGCTGCGGTGAATAATCGTTTTGCTACTTTTATGTTTGATTCCCATAGTCCGCCGAAGTTCGGACTTCGGGGTGGGATGAATGAGAATCGTATTCCGTGATCCATTGCGTCGTTAACAAGTTTGTTTTGAAACACTTCCTCGTTGTAAATCTTACGTAGGTGATTGAGCTCTCTGCTAGCTCCTATGAAATTGCGCCCGTTGTCTGAGTATATGACTTCGGGAACTCCTCTGACTGATGTGAATCGGAGCAATGCCGATATGAATGCAGCCGCCGATTGATCTTCGACGACTTCCAGGTGAACTGCTTTCGTAGCGAAACAAATGAATATGCATGCGTATGCCGTTATCTTACTTTTTGATCTTGAACTCATGATTACTTCGAATGGACCACATAAATCCACTCCGGTGTGAGTGAACGCCGGTGATTCGTTCACCCTTGGTGCTGGCAATTGTCCCATTTGCTGTTGCAATCGCTTGGGGCGCGCTCGGGCGCATAACATACAACGTTGAATCACTCCTCGGATTGCTCTTCGGAGGTCTCTCATCCAGAATTTCCGTCGATATTCGCTCATCACCAAATCTGTTCCAGCGTGAAATCTCTTCTCGTGAATATTTCGTATAATGACTCTTGTGAATGGATGTGATTTCGGGAGCAAGATTGGATCGTTCTGAAATGCAGACGTCTCAGCGTTCTGAAGTCTGCCCTTTACGTATATTACGCCGTCTTTTACGTAAGCATTCAAGTGCTGAAAAGGTCCTTTCGACGGTACCTCTCCAGATTTCATTATTAGTGCCACCTCATTTGGGTAGATGGTGGCTTGCATAATTTTGACTGTTAGCAACAGCCCTTCTTCCACTTCCTCAGTAGTGAGTGGACCTGTTTTCTTCTCGTAAGAGATGTCGTCCGTTTTTCTCATGTTACGTATTGCTCGATTTATCCATACAAAATGCCTTATCGTTCTCTCGTAAGAATTGTGGTACGGATATTCAGAGATGTAATCGTTACACTCTTTTCCTATGGTGGCTATGAGCAGGGCCTTTGGTTTTTTCACCTTTTCTTGATCCGCGGCTGAATCGTATTTGTAACCTGATTGCGGGTATTTTTCCCTGGCTTGAATGTGGTCTGGTCCATATAACCAGAAGTCTAGCTTCGTTTCTATTAGCATCCTGACTGGGACTCCTCTAGAGACCATATCAGCAGGATTCTCCTTCGTGGAGACATATTTCCAGTTTTCTGGATTCGTGAATGTATGTATTCTATCAACTCTGTTTTGAATGAATATCCCCTAGCGGGGATTCGTCGACTTTATCCAACTTAAAACCACTTGTGAGTCACTGTAATAGTGTTCCGATGTAATTCGCTTTTTCAGAGTGTCTTTTACTCTGGCAACAAGCTCTGCCAGCAATACTGCCGCTAAGAGTTCTAAGAGGGGTAACGTAACTTTCTTGATTGGTGCTACTCTCGATTTAGAGCACAATAAATTGGTGCGTTCCTCACCCTTCATATCAATCGAGTGTACATAAATGACACATCCATACGCTTTCACTGATGCGTCACAAAATCCATGTATATCCAAGACGATTGTTCGGCTTGGCATTGTCATTCGTGGAATTTCTATCTTACTTAGATCGGCTATCGAAGCTTCGAACTTTCTCCAGGCGGATAAGGGTTGTTCGGGGACGTCATCATCCCAATTTAAATTGAGCGTCCACAACTGTTGCATAATTATTTTTGCCGTGATGATCACCGGCTGGATCAATCCAATCGGATCGTATAATCTCAGTATCTTTGAGACCATCTGTCTCTTCGTAAGCGTTTTCGATTCTTCGCCTTCGTTACTAGGGGCTATAAACTGGAACACGTCTCTCATGGGGTTCCAGCCTACACCTAACGTCTTGATAATATCCTGATCTCCAACATGGATCAGAGGTTCCAGATCCCGCTCTGGGATACCTTCTAGTACTTTGGTGTCATTTGAGGCCCATTTTCGTAATGGGAAACAGTGGCGTAGCAAAGCGTCTTCCACGCCATGTTTCAATTCGATTAATTCTTCAGTGGATGCTGCTCCAATCATTAAATTATCAACATAGAATGACTGTTGTATGGCTTCGGTGATCTTCGAGTTGATTGTTCGATAATCTTCTGCAGCTTCGTACAAAGCTCTGCACGCTAAAAATGATGATGAAGCTTCACCGTACGTAACGGTTAACAATATGTATGCGCGCAGTGGTTCATTTGAGTGTTTTACGCCATAATATACATTGCAACCACGTGTCAGGTTGCGCAATCAAAATTTGTCTGTACATCTTCGCGATGTCTGCCATCAGTACTTTGTCATGAGTTTTGAAATCAATGAGCAAGTCGAATAGCTCTCTCTGAATTGTCGGTCCTACAACCTGAATGTCGTTTGAAGAAATTCCGCTCAATGTCTTTGCGCTAGCGTCGAAAACTACTCGTTGTTTCGTTGAAGTCGAATCTGGTTTTACCACACACGAGTGTGGTATGAAATATTTTATTTTGCAGAATTCTTCAGCTGTGACTGGAACCATGTGCCCCAGCTCTTCGTACTCGTGCATAAAACATCTATATTCGTTGTACGTGTCGGAGCTCTTCTCAAGTCTCCGTTCCAATGATAAAAATCGTTTGCGTGCTTGCTGGTAAGAGTCACCCAAGCAAGACACCTCCCCCCGTAGGGGTATTCTCGTAACGTATCTGCCGTCATTAGCCGTCTTTATCGTTTTGCAGAAATGCGCTTCTGCGTCAGGTTGTGCATCTTGTTTAGGTTCCCAATTCGGTTCCTCGATTTTCCAAAACAGTTTGAATAATTCTTTTAATTCTTCGTTCGTTATCAAGTCTGGTGATTCATGTTTCTCCGTTATGGGGTATGACGTTGCCGTGGCTGCACAGGGTGCTGATAAAATCTCTACCGCTAGCCAGCCTAGGCCGGATTCTTGAAATGTGGGTCCTCTGCCCACCGTTAGTTGGTTCGGTCCCAACATCGTATAAAACACTCTTGCACCTAAGAGAATGTCTACTGGTTGTGTTCTAAAGAACTCGGGATCGGCCAGAGGCAACTCCTCTGGGATGTCGATTTCCCTTTCGCTGATCGTCGTATTTGGTTGATCGCCCACTATTTTTGGCACGATCACCATCTCAATGTCGATGAACACGTTCGCATGTATAGAAGCTATCCTTGTTATAATTTTCTTACTGGTCGTTATTGTTCCGCCGATCCCAATCAGCTGCACGTCGCTTCTTCTTTCTGGTAACTGCAATCGCTTTGCAGCTTCTTCGGTAATTGTTTCGACTTGGCTGCCAGAATCGAGAATGCATCTCATCTGCAGCCATCGCCCGTTGCTCCCTCCTACCCAGACAATTGCGGTAGCTAGGAAAACGTAGGTATGGTGTTTGTTTAGTCATTTGGGTTGAATAGTCCCTGCCGTTGCTTCTTCAACTTTAATGGGCAGGGTCGTGCTCTGAATGGCTCTCTGACGCTCTTGATGCAGCAGAGAGTGATGTCTTGACTTGCACGTCTGGCAAGTTTTTGTGGATTTACATGCTTTCGTTTGGTGGCCTTTTGCTAAACAGTTGAAGCAATGTCCACCGGTTTTGACAGCTTCCCATCTCTCTTGTGGGCTGAGGGATGACAGCTTAGGACAATCGAATACAGTGTGTCCTTCTGACGCACAAAAGAAGCACCGCTGTGGTCCCTTCTTTTCTTGGGTAGTAATAGCTTTAATAGCCGTTGTGGCCACGACCTTTTGGTTTGGTCTATGGCTCTGATGTGCCGCTTCGGCTGCGGCTTTGCAGGAGAGTTGATTCGCCAACTTCTCCAATTCAGACTTAAATTCGTTCCACTTGTAAATTCTTTGCAGGTCCAGTTTTTCTTCGACCTTAGTCAGAGTGTACTCGTCCAGGCGCTCCTTGACGAGGCAAACCAACAGCCCGCTGGCCGTGGAATCCAATTCTCGAATCGGTTCGTTTGCTATTTGCTTCGTTGCAGATAGCAGAGTGTCAACAGCGTCAATGAGTCCAAGAATAGCCCTTTGGCTCGGTTTCATTATCTTTCGTATTTTGAGGAGATTAAAGAAATAACCTTCAAAGGCTACTCTCTTCTTATAAAAGCGTTCCTCGAGCTTTGCCCATGCTTCATTAAACGGCAGGCCCGAATTTTCCAGCGCCTCGCATGTATTGCGAGCTGGTTCGTACTCCAAACATCTGATTAGGAAAGCATACTTGTCAGCATCGTCGCTCAATGCTGCAACTCGTTTTTCGAAACGAGCCTTGAATGATAGCCATTCGGTGGCTGTCCCGTGGAATTTCGGCAATTCCAACCTCGGGAGATGATCTGTGCGTGCATTATTTCCTAAAAACGTCTGCTCAAGAGGATAACGAGAGCATCCGGGCCCAACTTCGTCATTCGCAGGTTGTTGCAATGATTTTATTCTTTTTGCGAAGCTTGTCCTCGCTTGTAGGTACACTGGAAGCAACGCTTCCCTTCGTTTGGAGGGTCCCGTATGGCCCTCAATTCGTAGAATTATAGTGCATGCTTGCTCATACAGTCCTGTTAGGATTTCTTGCTGCACGAGCAATGCATCTATATCGTCGTCATCGCTTTTGTTCTTAGCTGCATTGGCCAATGGAGCAATGCTTTGCTCCAATGCCGTCAGCTGTCTTCGCCAACCCTCAGTAGGATCTTCTTCTGTCATTGTGTCTCGTCTTGAATTGTGTTCACTAGATTACTGGTTTGTTTCTTCATATACTTATCTGAAGATTACTTAGATGACGTTCCAGTCTAAGTAATCTGTCACCGCTTCCACTGACCGCCTCAGCTCGGCAAGGAACCTTGTGTCCATCTTATTTAATATTGCGGCACCTGCTGCCATGTTAAATTTGTGCGAAATAATGCACTTTATAGCAGTGCCTTCCTCACGGGATCGTCGACTATTTTTTTTTTTAATTCTTCTTCTGTATCCCGTATGTACGCATAACACCGGGAATACAGAAGATCGTTTGCGTGATGGCAATTCATGGCTTCGGTGTATTTTCACTCGCGGGGAAGTTCATTCAATCACATCTCGCACACGGGCGAGAATTGTCTTTTCGTACTTTTCGACTTCATAATACGTCTCACGCAGGGGCGAGGATTCACTTTTCATGATTTTCCGTCTCAAAACATCTCGCGCACGGGAGATAATTCACTTTTTGATTCTTTTTGGCCTTACAACACATCTCGCACACGGGCGAGAATTATTTTTTCGTACTTTTCGGCCTCATAATACGTCTCGCGCAGGGGCGAGGATTCGCTCGGAGCGCGATCACGTCGGGGTCACCAAATGTTTTTTGAATAATGCTAATCACTAATGTTGGGCCTAGGCCCAACATGGATTTCGGATAAATGTACGGACACTTCGGCGGTTAGATTTAGACTGGTTATTTTATTTCTTACTTTTACAGAGTTTGATGTGGTTCGAATGTTCTTGCCTTCGTGTGCATTTGATACTTGGTGCTTGGTAAGCACAAAATGTGCTCCTCCGCATGTGTGTCCTGCGCCGTCTGCTCAAACAGCGCTCGCATGGTCCAGGCGGCTTCTCCGCTGCGCCCCTTCCAGTTGTTGTAGTCGCTTGGCGTTCCTCTGCCAGTGGTAAATGATGATGGCGATTATTATCGCCACGATAAATGCGCCGTCCACGGAATAGGACGCGACATCGTGCATGGTGATTGAATTCTCCACTTTGTCACTGCCGAACATTGTGTGTTCAGATTACGGACGATTTCTTGGAACTCGCTTTGTTCCATACATTGTAGTGCGTTTTATTACGCCGCGGAGGCCGATAATCGCTGATGTAGGTCTCCATCGTGGGAACATTATTTCTTAGTCGTCAGCAGATGCCTACGTAGGCCATTGATTTATAGGGTCGTTTCCTATTCTGATTTTGTACACTTCCAACCGTTATTAGGTATACTGGTGCTCCGGCACCAATCCGTTGATGCGATGTGATGTGAAATGATGCCATACAACCACACTGATTTACGGTTTGAAAGAGAATGATATATTTTTCAGTGGATCCGCGCGTTTTGTACTTTAGCGGTACACGCTCACAGGATAGAGACAAATCGGCAGACTCAGCCAAAGGGGCGAGTCCAACGAGACGAACGAATGAGCGTTAAAAGGCAGCGATGGCAAAAAAATACATTAGGATTTGTTCGCTCGTTGGATTCACATGCAGGCTAAAAAGGGTCCTTTTCAGGATCACAAAATAATCTTCAATCTGAAGAGTTTATTGTTTTGTTATCACTCGATATCCCCATCTTGTTCGGCTAAACCTTTCTGTTTAGCGATTGCGTTTGCCACTCGCCACAGCTTTCACGGTTGGAAAATTTCTTCCCATCCAGCTTGTGACATATTGTACAGTAAATTACATTCAATGGCACGTCGCATTACCACCACTCAGTGTCGCCTTGGAGGTAATTTTAACCTGTAATTGAACATTTGCGATGACAGTGGTATAGTGTCGACTTTCAATGTGAGATCATAATTTGGACCCCGAACTCTATGTTTACAAAAATGTCCAACTAAATATGTCGCATTACAGGTCCGTCCAATTAGCTAAATGTCGAGATAAGTGTAAATTACTGTACCTTTAATCTAGAAGCAATTTAAGAATTGGTGAAAATCAATAAGCTCAAAACAACTGTCAAATTCACATACTCATCATATCCTGGCAAACAAATTATGAAAAAATCTATTTGTGTTTTATTATTATTTTGGATATTGTTTTAGAAAGCATTGAACTGTATTTCCTAAACTCTTTTGACGTAGGACTACGTCTAACCGGAAGATATAGGGGGTGAAATGGAAATCTAGGCACTGAACGAGTAGGAAAAAATGCAAGATTTGGAACGCTTATAACTCGAGCATTTCTCAATAGATCGCAAAGGTTTTTGCATCAATTGATAGGAAATATATCTACGCATCTATCATAACGAATAACATTTCATTTTTCATGAGATAAATAATTGAATAATTGTGAAATATCAAGCATTGTCAAAATGCCCTATGTGCCCATTTTTGATTGGTCCATTTTGTGCTCCTCAAATCGTACCGACCAAAACGGGCAACCAGAGCAGCAGCGAAATAGAATGAAGCACGATTGGGAAGGAAAAAGAAAAAAAAATTAACGAAACATTGGTCGCAGTCTCACACATGCGTAATTCTCGAGAATGCTAGTTTTTCCTACTTGTTCAGTGCCTAGATTTCCATTTCACACCCAATATCTTCCGGTTAGACGTAGTCCTACGTCAAAAGAGTTCAGGAAATACAGTTCAATGCTTTCTAAAATAATATCCAAAATAATAATAAAGCACAAATTGATTTTTCCATAATTTGTTTGCCAGGATATGATGAGTATGTGAATTTGGCAGTTGTTCTGAGCTTATTGATAGTTGGGGACTTTCCTGATTATTCAATTTTCACCAATTCTTTAATTGTTTCCAGATTGAAAGTACAGTAATTTACAATTAGTTCGACATTTAGCTAATTGGACGGACATGTAATGCGACATATTTAGCTGGACATTTTTGTAAACATAGAGATCCAAATTATGACCCCACATTGAAAGTCGACACTGTACCACTGTCATCGCAAATGTTCAATTACAGGTTAAAATCGCCTCCAATGCGACACTGAGTGGTCCTTCGGCACGTTGCATTGAATGTAATTTACTGTACAACATGTCACAATACTGGATGGGAAGAAATTTTCCAACTGTGAAAGCTGTGGCGAGTGGCAACAAATCGCTAAACAGGAAGGTTTAGCCGAACAAGATGGGGATATCGAGTGATAACAAAATAATAAACTCTTTAGATTGAAGATAATTTTGTGATCCTGAAAAGGACCCTTTTTAACCTGCATGTGAATCCAACGAGCGAACAAATCGTAATGAACGTATTTTATTGCCATCGCTCCCTTTTAACGCTCATTCGTTCGTCTCGTTGGACTCGCCCCTCTGGCTGAGTCTGCCGATTTGTCTCTATCCTGTGAGTGTGTACCGCTAGAGTATAAAACACGCGGACCCCAAAAAAATATGTTATTTTCTTTCAAACCGTTAAACCCGTGTGGTTGTACGGCATCGTTTAACATCGCATCGCATCACATCGACAAAGCAACACAAGCAGCAACGTAGACGTGTGGACGTGACAAAGGAGGACAAGTTAAGGGAAAGGCAAAGTCCCACTCGAACCGTGCAAGTGTGTCAAGTCCCCGTAGGTGTATTCGCCAATTGCTCCGCAAGGGTAGCTAGGCCGAGCGCGTTAGTACCAGTGCACCAGTCTACCTAGCCGGCGTTATATAGTTTCGGCCGCCGAAGTGATCGAGTTGGCTGGTAAAGCTGCTCGCGACGATAAGAAAACCCGCAATCAGAACAGAACACATTCGGTTCGGTGGACATCAAGACAGCAACAGGTAGTTGTAGCGAGTGGCAAACGCATTCGCAAAACAGCAGCAGGTAGCAGAAGAAAAAAGTTTGGTGGCAAATCCAGAACAAGGCGGCATCGAGGGCGTTCGAAATGGCTTTTTTCAAAACCACGAGTACTAAGTTTTCTAAATTGGAACCATTCCATAAAACAACGCGCTTTTCAGGGCCATTAAACCTTCCAAAAAAGAGTTTAGGAAATATAGTTCAATGCTTTCTAAAACAATATCCAAAATAATAATAAAACACAAATTGATTTTTTCATAATTTGTTTGCCAGGATATGATGAGTATGTGAATTTGACAGTTGTTTTGAGCTTATTGATTTTCACCAATTCTTAAATTGCTTCTAGATTGAAAGTACAGTAATTTACACTTATCTCGACATTTAGCTAATTGGTCGGACCTGTAATGCGACATATTTAGTTGGACATTTTTGTAAACATAGAGTTCGGGGTCCAAATTATGATCTCACATTGAAAGTCGACACTATACCACTGTCATCGCAAATGTTCAATTACAGGTTAAAATTACCTCCAAGGCGACACTGAGTGGTGGTAATGCGACGTGCCATTGAATGTAATTTACTGTAAAATATGTCACAAGCTGGATGGGAAGAAATTTTCCAACTGTGAAAGCTGTGGCGAGTGGCAAACGCAATCGCTAAACAGAAAGGTTTAGCCGAACAAGATGGGGATATCGAGTGATAACAAAACAATAAACTCTTCAGATTGAAGATTATTTTGTGATCCTGAAAAGGACCCTTTTTAGCCTGCATGTGAATCCAACGAGCGAACAAATCCTAATGTATTTTTTTGCCATCGCTGCCTTTTAACGCTCATTCGTTCGTCTCGTTGGACTCGCCCCTTTGGCTGAGTCTGCCGATTTGGCTCTATCCTGTGAGCGTGTACCGCTAAAGTAAAAAACGCGCGGATCCACTGAAAAATATATCATTCTCTTTCAAACCGTAAATCAGTGTGGTTGTATGGCATCATTTCACATCACATCGCATCAACGGATTGGTGCCGGAGCACCAGTATACCTAATAGCGGTTATAGAATTTCGGCCGCCGGAGTGCTCGAGTTGGCTTGCAAAGCTGCTCACGACAATAAGAAAACCCGCCTACAGAACAGAGCACATTCGGTTCGGAGGCAACAACTAATTTCAGCGAGTGGCAAACGCAATCGCAAAACGGCAGCAGGTAGATGAAGGAAAAAGTTTATACAGACTGCTTTGGTGGCAAAACCAGCCACCGTAAAACACCGCGCTTTTCAGGGCCATTAAACCATTCAAAGAAGAGTTATTAAAAGTTATTCACAATACCAATGCATTCTAAAGTGACATAATATGACATATAATACAAACTGATTTATTTTGTTGATGCTTGTTCTTGAACTTATTGGTGGTTGGGGTCTTTTAAATTGATCATTCAGTTTTCACAAACCCATGCTTGGTTTCCGAATTAAAAGTGGCTTCAAATTACAACACATTGTATGCAGGATGGCATTAACGAATTTTCGCGGTAGCAAGGACTGCTTTCTTTGGTTGATAACTGATGTTGAAAATTGACTGACGTTACATCTGCATTGTATAGAAAAATAACTAAGGAGCAACATGATGAGCTATGTATTTCCTGCTGCTCTGTTCTTATTTTAAAGGACTTTAATCCGAAGGTCATCCGTCCCTGTATTTACTGTTGGTTTTTCAGAACGCTTCTAGCTCGTTTATTTCTCGACAGATCGTAGAGTTCGTCTCCAAAACCTCAGTTCTTTTTCATTTTTATTTACTTTGTTTGCGGAGACTACAAATCTTACAATTCATTCGTCTCCGAAACCACAGTTTAAGGTACGGTAATGTGCTCAATAGTGAAATATATGATAGTGAATGAACTGATAACCACCTATGCATTCCCTATCACAGCCATCATTTTGATTGTACGATATGTGCATACGCCGAAAGATGCCCGGCGTTGAACATTTAATAAGTACAAAGCCTTCATAAAAAAACAAGAATCAAGTTTGTAAAAAAAACGCAAAAACACAACACCAAAGGTTCTTTTCAGAACCCCCAACATGTTCATGAAGAGTAAACAGTAAACTAATCCATTTTCAGGTAGATAGGTAGGAATTCACGTAGGAGAAGAAAATAAAAAAAAATATATTCGAAATATATATTTAGCAAAAGCTGTCCCCTTTGTATAGTCCTACGTCACTCCGGTTATGTCCTTGACATTACCCACCCGTCTTTTTTTTGAAAGGTTTAATGACCCTGATAAGCGCCTTGTTTTATGGAATGGTTCCAATTTAGAAAACTTTGTACTCGTGGTTTTGAAAAAAACCATTTCGAACGCCCTCGATGCCGCCTTGTTCTGGATTTGCCACCAAAGCAGATTGTATAAAGAACAAACTTTTTTCTTCTGCTACCAGCTGCCGTTTTGCGATTGCGTTTGCCACTCGCCACTCGCTGCAATTGCCTGTTGTCTTGATGTCCACCGAATGTGTTCTGATCCGAATGCAGTTTTTCTTATCGTCGCGAGCAGCTTTGCCAGCTAACTCGATCACTTCGGCGGCCGAAACTAAACACGGTTCGAGCGGGATTTTGCCTTTCCCTTCACTTTTCTTCCTTTGCCATGCCCAGACATGGCTGCTTGGGTTGGTTTGTTGATGTGTTGTGATGCGAACTGATGTGGTGTACGGTTTGAATAAGAATGATCGTTACGGCAGCGGAGCGGGGATTTTTCAGCTGACTGGCTGGTTCGAGAATTACGCATGTGTGAGACTGCGACCAATGTTTCGTTCATTTTTTTCTTTTTCCTTTCCAATCGTGCTTCTCTCTATTTCGCTGCTGTTCTGGTTGCCCGTTTTGGTCGGTACGATTTGAGGAGCACAAAATGGACCAATCAAAAATGGGCACATAGTGCATTTGGACAATGCTTGATATTTCACAATTATTCAATTATTTATCTCAAGAAAAATGAAATGTTATTCGTTATGATAGATGCGTAGATATATTTCCTATCAATTGATGCAAAAACCTTTGCGATATATTGAGAAATGCTCGAGTTATAAGCGTTCCAAATCTTGCATTTTTTCCTACTTGTTCAGTGCCTAGATTTCCATTTCACACCCTATATCTTCCGGTTAGACGTAGTCCTACGTCAAAAATCATCTTGTGGTAATGAAAAATCATAGTTTTTTTTTCTAATATCCGGCATCCGGCCGGATAGCGAATATTGGCCGGATAGTTACAGATTATCCGTTTCATCTCTATTTTTTAAACCTCTTGGTATTTTTTCTTATCCAAAATATATATTTTTATTAGGGCTCATATGGCGTCAGCCTAACGGGGCCGGGAGTTCAATATTTCGACAATGTTTGTCTTGGTAATTCAGGAATATAATAATCATATTGGGTGTATTTTTATGAAAAATGAATGCATGTTACAAATGCAAATTGCATAAATTTCAATTGAAAAATTCAACAATTTCCTTGAAAAAAAACACGATATCAATTGATTAGTCTTTACAGAAAGTAAAGTATAACTTATAATTATTTTGTAACCAATAAATTTTATAAATTAACATTCATCATTCATTTTTCATTGAATATTCATTGATATGACTTATGATCTTCCTTTAATTTATCCTCCTATACTCGAGCATATTGTTGGTTTTCTGTTTGCGTAGGAAGCGCTGCTTCTGCTGCATCTTGCTGCTCTTTACTACAGAAGGCACTCGCTGGTGCTGCTTATCTGCACCTTGTACTAATTACGGATTGAAGTTTGCTGTTGTCATTTGAAACTGTAATGCTTCAGGTTCTGAAAATGGTGGTTACTTCTCATTACTGCCTTCGTTCAGGAAAATAATACCATGACTCAGAAATACTCTTCCGATTATTGAGTTGTAATTTCGACAACCTTTCGATCACGACCCCATACCCGACGAAGATACCTTCTTCTGATTTTGGATCCACTTTTTCCGTCGTTCCATGGGAATGTAGATCATCACTCCCGTATTAAATATGTGCATGTTTGACAAGTCCGGCTTCCTTCCACAAAACCACATTATTGCCAGTCGTTAGCCCGAATTAATGAGTTGGTAAGTTGAATCTTACTCATAAGGGAAACTAACGGGAAAACTCCAATTCAAAATGTTGTGCGAATTGATTCTACCCATCACAGACCGGAAACCGCCTATCCACTGAAATAAACAGATTCCGGGAAACTATTGCTCGTACAGCTCACAGAACACGTTGTAGTGGAACTTACGTTCGAGAAACGCATTGGAATTGATATTGCCAAAAATACAACTTGAACAGAGAAGCCGTCTGAGAGAATGTTAGGCCGTCCGCACACGGATCAACTGAAAACCAACTTCAACTTGACGAAAGTTGAAAACATGTGAAATCAAATGGGAGTCCGCACACGGGGCAGCCAGTTGACAAGGTTGACTCAACCTGTTGGAAGCAACCTAGCATGTCATTCTTCGGCATAAGCTTCGAGTAACCGGTCATGTGCTGTGAGCGTCTCCGTTAAAGCATTGTTTTCGGTTACCGTTGGCTGTTATTTTTTTTATCGCCCGGGTGTGCTTTTTTCGCGCGTTTTCGAACTGTTCGAGATATCGTAAAACGCAGTGTGAACTCGGAATTAGTGAGAAAAGCAGAATCATCAAAGCCTGGCAAGGCCAGCCGGCTTTCAGTTTTCGCCGATTTGTCGCCATCGCAATCGAAGTCGGACATCGGTGCTCAGTTGCACGCACACAATACCAGCGCGATTCGCTGTTCACTTACAGCAGTGTGAAGGAGAGCATCACTTCTTAGTGGTGTGTGATAGTGCCGAGCGCTCAAGCGCTCCGATTGAGAAGCAAGCAGCGGTTGCCAGTTCATCAGCACTGGGTGCATTGTGGTGAATAGAAATAAATAAGATATAAGATTTTTTTTTTATTATTTTTTTTTTTTAATTATTATTATTATTAAAACAAAATATTAGATTATAAGTACCAATTACAGAATGGCAGAAGGAGGGGGAGGATCTCCAGATATGGAGATCTCTGATGATGACTCCCCTCTGGTTGAAAAAACAAATAAAGGAACAGCGAAGACACTTAAACGCGTTCCTACATCAGAGGATGTTTCGTCCGGGGACGAGTCTGCTAACTCTAGCAAGCCCCCCTCTAAAAAACCTGCAAATATCTCCTCTCCAACCCCCCTCGCTCCTACCCCAGCTCAGATTTCGCCTCCCCATCCTGTTGTCCCCGATCCCCTTCAATCCTCGTCATCTCCTTCTCCTCCTGTTGTCTTCTCTCCACGTGTCAAGGTCTATCCTGAAGATGCACCTGGAACTGGTCCGTGGGTTGTTTTCTTCAGGCCTAAGCCAAACGGAAAAGCACTTAATGTTATTCAGATCATGAAAGATCTGGCAAGATACTCCTCCGTGACAGAAATTACGAAGGTTAGACCGACCAAACTGCGTGTTGTCGTGGCTGATCGGAAAGACGCAAACGGTATTGTCGTCGACCAGAGGTTTACCCTGGAATATCGTGTCTACGTGCCTTCCCATGACGTAGAAATCTCGGGGGTGATAACCGAAACGGGTCTGACGTGCAAATCAATTATGGAAGGAGATGGCAGATTTAAAAAGCTGCCTTTGATTAAGGTTAAAATCTTAGAATGCCGACAACTCGGCAAAGTCTCCCAGGAAGGGAAAGAATCGAAATTTACGCCGTCCGACTCGTTTAGAGTCACTTTTGCTGGTTCCGCCCTCCCTGACTACGTTATGGTGGACAAATTGAGGCTACCGCTGCGACTCTTCGTGCCAAAGCCCATGACTTGCCTGAAATGCAAGTCAGTTGGTCACACAGCAGCTTACTGCGCCAACAAGGAGCGCTGTGCCACTTGCGGAGAGCAACATGTGGACAAATCCTGCAGTGCGATTGAGCAAAAGTGTCCATATTGCGGAGGAAATCCGCACGTGCTCTCGGCTTGTGAAACTTACAAGAGTCGCTGGGAGAAACAGAAGCGCTCTTTAAAGGAACGCTCGAAGCGCACTTTTGCGGAAATTTTGAAGGGCGCTTCTCCATTGGCCCAACAGCAACAACCTTTAACCGCAAACAATGTCTTCGCTTTGCTGCCAGTTGACGAAATGGAAGCGGATACAGCTAACGAGGGCACACCGTACATCTTCCAAGGGAATCCCCGACGCAAAAATGTGACCACTCCCAAAGTTCAAGGACAAGCCCCTCCGGTTATACCCTCTGTTAGCATGCCTAAAAAATCGAGTGCAGCGGACAAGCAAAATCAGGTTCCTCCTGGCTTCCGTGGGAATAATTCACCTTCGAACGACCCAGCACTCGAAGGGACATCAAAAACCCCAACTGTCCCTATTTTACCGTCCAGTTCAACTTCCCAATCGGGATTTATAAAGTTGACTGACCTTGTGGCTCAAATCTTCACATGCTTTAATGTTTCCGACTCCATCAGAACCATTGTCATATCAATGCTTCCAGTATTAAAGACAATTTTACAACAATTGATGCAAACATGGCCCCTCCTTGCAATGATTATCTCTCTTGATGTCTAATTCAAATAGAGAGGTCGGAGATATCACTGTTTTACAGTGGAATTGTCGTAGTCTTATCCCTAAATTGGATACATTCAAATTTTTAATTCATAACTTCAATTGTGATGTTTTTGCTCTGTCCGAAACTTGGCTTTCTTCGCGAGATGATCTCTCTTTCCACGATTTTAATATTATACGCTTGGACCGTTATGACAGATACGGAGGAGTGCTATTGGGGATCAATAAGTGCCACTCATTTTTTCGAATTGACCTTCCACCTATTGGAGGGATTGAAGCTGTTGCTTGTCATGCAAACATCAGAGGAAAAGACCTCTGTATTGTCAGCTTGTATTGGCCTCCGAGAGCTGCGGTTAGCCGCAAGCAACTTGTTGACATGTGCTCACTCCTTCCTGAGCCACGATTGATCTTGGGAGACTTCAATTCTCACGGAACTGCCTGGGGGGAACAGTACGACGACAATCGTTCACTGTTGATATATGATCTTTGTAACAGCTTCAATATGACACTTTTGAACACTGGGGAAACAACACGTGTACCTAAACCTCCTGCTAACCCAAGTGCTCTTGACCTCTCGCTTTGCTCGAATTCACTATCGTTAGATTGCAAGTGGAATGTAATCCAGGACCCCAACGGTAGTGATCACTTGCCAATCAAAATTTCCATCACCATTGGGTCGAATTTTTCTGAATCTATAAACATGGCATATGACCTCACAAGACACATTGACTGGAAAAAATATGCGGACGCGATTGCTCTAGCCATCAATTCCAGAGATGGTTTACCTCCATTGGAGGAGTATAACTTCCTTTCTCGTTTGATCTATGACAGCGCGGTTCGCGCTCAAACGAAACCCATCCCAGGCTCCACTATTCGTCGAAGGCCTCCCAATCCATGGTGGGATAGCCAATGTTCCAAGCTTTATCAGGATAAATCGAACGCATTCAAAGCTTTTCGGAAACGTGGAACCATTGAAAATTTTCAATCGTATTTGGACCTTGAAAATCAATTTAAAAACTTGATCAAAGGGAAAAAACGTGCTTATTGGCGAAATTTCGTGGGAGATTTGTCACGAGAAACGTCAATGAAAAAATTATGGAAAGTGGCTCGAAACATGAGAAATCGCTCTTCATCCAATGAAAGCGAGGAATATTCACATCGATGGATTTTTAATTTTGCACGGAAGGTTTGTCCTGATTCCGCTCCTGTGCAAAAAATTGTTCGAGATATACCACAAGATAGGTGCGATCTTGATTCCGAGTTTTCGATGGTAGAATTCTCTCTTGCTCTGCTTTCATGTAACAATTCTGCTCCGGGATCGGATAGAATTAAGTTCAACTTGCTGAAAAACCTCCCTGATGTGGCGAAACATCGCTTGTTGAATTTATTCAATCGGTTTCTGGAGAATAATATTGTTCCAGATGATTGGAGACAAGTACGAGTTATAGCTATTCAAAAACCCGGAAAACCCGCGTCCGACTTCAATTCGTACCGCCCAATAGCAATGCTGTCTTGTATACGGAAATTGTTGGAGAAAATGATCTTGTTTCGCCTTGATCGATGGGTTGAAACGAATGGCCTACTCTCAGATACACAATATGGGTTCCGCAGGGGCAAGGGGACGAATGATTGTCTTGCGTTGCTTTCTTCAGAAATTCAAATGGCTTACGCCGGAAAAAAACAAATGACTTCAGTATTCTTGGACATAAAGGGGGCCTTTGATTCTGTTTCAATAGAGGTTTTGACAGACAAATTACACTCTCGGGGTCTGCCGCCTCTATTGAATAATATGTTATATAACTTGCTTTGTGAGAAGCATTTGAACTTTTCTCACGGAGATTCGGCAGTAAGTCGGGTCTCTTACATGGGCCTCCCCCAGGGCTCATGTTTAAGCCCCCTTTTGTACAACTTCTATGTAAGCGACATCGACAATTGCCTTACACAAAATTGCAGCCTAAGACAACTTGCAGATGATGGAGTGGTCTCTGTCGTAGGATCAACAGAATCCGACCTACAAGAACCCTTACAAGATACTTTGAACAATTTTTCAACCTGGGCCATTGGGCTAGGGATCGAATTCTCCACGGAGAAAACAGAGATGGTGGTTTTTTCTAGGAAGCATAGACCAGCAAAACCAAAGCTTCAACTTTTGGGTAAACCGATCACTCATGCTATGTCATTCAAGTATCTTGGGGTCTGGTTCGACTCCAAATGTACTTGGGGGGCCCATATTAGGTATCTGAGTAAAAAATGCCAACAAAGAATAAATTTTCTCCGTACAATTACCGGCACCTGGTGGGGAGCCCATCCCGAAGATCTTATAATGTTGTATAGAACAACTATTCTCTCAGTGATGGAGTATGGCAGTTTCTGTTTTCAATCAGCTGCCAAAACACACTTAATTAAACTCGAGCGAATTCAGTATCTTTGTCTCCGTATTGCGTTGGGATGTATGCCCTCAACGCATACCATGAGTCTCGAGGTTTTGGCAGGCCTACTCCCACTAAAAGATCGCTTCAATTTATTATCTCTTCGGTTCTTCATCCGGTGTAAGGTCATGAACCTATTGGTGATCGGAAATTTTGAGCGGCTGATCGAGCTAAATTTTCACTCCGGATTCATGAGTTCATATCATGAATTCATCTCCATGCAGGTTGATTCTTCTTCGTATATTCCCAACCGTGTTTGTTTCCCTGACTACATCAATTCCTCTGTGCATTTTGATCTGTCCATGAAGCAAGATATCCATGGATATTCAGATTACCAACGATCGAGGATCGCTCCAACGATCTTCGATGAAAAATATAGGGGTATCAATTGTGATAATATGTACTTTACTGATGGGTCCACTATAAATGAGTCCACAGGATTTGGAGTGTTCAACGAATTTTTTAGCACCTCACACAGTCTTCAGAATCCTTGCTCAGTGTATATTGCTGAATTGGCAGCAATTCATTGGGCGCTGGACAGCGTCGCCTCACGACCTGTTGAACACTATTACATTGTAACGGATAGTCTTAGCTCTGTCGAAGCTATCCGTTCAGTGAGGCCGGAAAAGCACTCGCCGTACTTCCTTGAGAGAATACGAAAAATTTTGAGTGCTTTATCCAGACGCTGTTATGTCATTACCTTTGTGTGGGTCCCTTCTCATTGCTCAATTCCGGGTAATGAGAGGGCTGACTCATTAGCAAAGGTAGGTGCGATTGAAGGCGATATTTATCAGCGTCAAATCGCCTTCAATGAATTTTACTCTTTAGTCCGTAAAAATACCATCGCTAACTGGCAACGCAAATGGAACGAAGATGAATTGGGCCGGTGGCTTCACTCGATTATCCCTAAGGTTAGCCTCAAACCATGGTTCAAAAGTCTGGACTTGAGTCGGGACTTTATTCGCACCTTCTCCCGACTCATGTCCAATCACTGTTCGTTAGACGCGCTACTCTTTCGTTTCAATCTGGCCGGCAGCAATATCTGCGTTTGTGGCCGAGGTTACCACGACATCGAACACGTTGTTTGGTCGTGTGAGGTGTATCTTGTTGCCAGATCGAATTTAGAGAACTCCCTTCGGGCTAGAGGAAGGCAGCCCAATGTGCCGGTGAGAGATGTGTTGGCTCGGTTAGACCTTGATTACATGTCCCAAATATATGTTTTCCTTAAATCTATCGATGTTCGTGTGTGATTATCCTTATATCCTTATACCCTCCATTTCTTCCTTTGTGAGTAATTGGTCCGCTTGCTATAAACAGAAGAATGAAATGTAAATTCACAACTGATGTACGAATAGATTTAAGAATTGAGTGTGTGTGATTATCAACATTGTAATAATTTCCTTATACCCCATCCTTTTCCTGAGAAAATGTCACCCTTTTAATCTCGAGTCCACCACGAGTAATCGGTTTCCCACATTACTAACCATAGATTTAAGAAAATTGTTCATATATATAGTTTTAAAAATATATTTAAGATTTCGGCTCCTTTAAACTTATGTAACTGAGCCTGTAAAAATAAACGAATTTATAAAAAAAAAAAACCTAGCATGTCGAGTTGCCGCTGTTTGAGGTTGACAACATTTTCGTTCAATTCTTGTTCGCGTCATTTTCTGTGGTTAGTTAAAGAGATGCCAAATATTTCTTTTGTAAATCTGTGTAAATTTGTTTTATCAAAAGAAAGATGTGTTTACAAAACATAAAATATGTTTCAAGGGTTCATTATTATGTAAAAGCAAATAGAAATGTATGCTCGTTATGCATTTTAGTATTACTATATTATTGTATTGTTGACAATGTGGGTATCAAATGAAAGGGCTTGACTAGGGTTTATTTGTGAAAGATGTTATGATGTTCGATGAATTCTCCCGGGTATAAAATTTTCGTACACTCATACTATTGATTCAAATATTTTTAAATTCATAGTGAACAGTAGATCTTGTGGTATACTAAATATATGTCAATGTATTTTGAAAAAAAAACTGCGTATTCCATGATCTTCCAAGATAGCGTCCGTAATAAAATGGCAGACCAACCAATTTTTTTTCTCAAAACCCCATCAATATGGTATCAAATGAAAGGGCTTGACTAGCAGTTATTTATGGAAAATCTAAATCTGAAATAATCGCCACCACAAAATGGCGATATGTATATTTTTCAAAACCTCATCAATATGGATATCAAATGAGTAGTAGAACACAGTTATTTATTCAAAATCTAAATTCAAAATGGCGACAGTCACAGTTGTGTGCTCCCGTGGCCGAGTGGTTAGCGTCACACATTATCATGCCGGGGGTTAGGGTTCGAAGAAGAAGAAGAAGATGACATTCACAAAAAGGCCAATTACTTTTTTTTTATTTTTATGCAACTCCCGCATATAGAAATCAAATGAAAGATTTCCTTCCTTTTGATTGTTTGCCTTCGAATTTAGTACACACCTTTATTTATGTTGTCATTATTATTATGCGTATTCCATAATATGAAAAATCCACTTTGTCTTCCGCTACAAAATTACTGAGGTCATATATTCTAAATAAATATTGATTGGGATATGTGTATCAAATGAATAGCCTTGACTTGGATAACACACTACATTATGAACAATATAAATCCAAAAAGGTTGCCGCTACAAAATGGCAAGCCTGTATTATTATTACGTTCAATCACAACGAATCAGTTTAACTCAAAAAGATTTTTTATGATGTTTGATGTTTTATATAATAGTGTAATTCACGAAGGAGAATCCCAGCATCGAGACTATTCTATTATGTTTCCAGGTTAATCTTTTGTTTTGTACCGTTATCTACTATTTACGAAGCTCCGTATTGATTCATGAACAGGTTTACGAGACATTAAGATTTGTTCAGAAAAAGTGTAAACTAATATATGGTTGCATAAAATATAATATAAGTACGGCTTTTTGCAGTGGCGACTGAGAGCAGTCATACGTCATAACCACAACTTTTAACTGTTAAAAATTTTTACACATATTTCTTATGAACAATTTACTTTGATAAATTTTTAGTCTGTTTCTACTCCAATATTCTATTTCTGTATTAACCTCTTCGTGTGTGACCTAATATCGAATAATTTCACTACTCTGTTGAGCGTCTTATCGCCTTGTGACATGCAAGTGTACAACGAGAGAGACTCGATGTTGTACGTTTTGGTACAATCATTTCGCATCAAGTGAGACTCGATGTTGTACACGAAAATGTTAAGTAATCTATACATGTATTTAATGATTAAAATGCTTTTAGTTTGGACTAAAGTTTAATAACAGATGAATGAATTCTATGAATATGAATTTCGACATAAATTCATATATTCAACCACATGAACATAATATCATAATATATCATGAACATGGAATAGATTCTGTTTGCTGATCAACATTTTTTGTTTTAAGCAAAATGAATATTTTCAATTCACTACAGCAGCTTACTTATTGGCGATCTAACGCAAAACGTAAACGGTCGGTGTGAAATCTGGATTTTGTTTTTGAACTAAGAAAATGATGCTAATGTAACCTAAAACTTAAAAAACAAATCACGTATATTTTACTTCCGGGCTTCTCAAATGCAGGAATCGTGCATTTTTCTACTTGTGTTTGATTGTGCTCTCGAATTTCCTTCTTTAATTCAACCATTGTCAACATTTTTATAGTTTTTACTACTGAAAGAGGTAAATAAATAACATGTTATATATAAAATTGCGCAGAATTAAATTTCTTACAAACTCATCGCAATCAAATATTATTTTATGATTATAACATTGTAATTTGTGGAAAGAACTACAAACCTTCCATAAGCTCTTTAATCTTTTCTATATTTTTTTTTCAGATGATCCCACAAAAACTAATTATTATTATATAAAATTATCTTCAGATACCATTTGCGATCAAGATTGATTCACCAGTGGTGAAAAATGTGATTTTCAATTACACAGAATGCATGTTTGATACGAAAAAGTTATTTTTTATTCATAATTTTTTTTTTTGAAAGTGTGTTCATTCCACATGAAAATCCATTGTTTTTGTCACTTCACAAAAGTTCCAGAGTCAGGTTCTGTGATTTAAAGATGACTTAACGATACCTGTCAGTTTCGAGTTGCTTCGTGTGCGGATCGAAGTTGAGGTTAAGTTTGACAGCTGAGATGATGACAAGTTGGGATCGAGTTTCAGTTGACCCGTGTGCGGAAGGCCTTAGTGTTCTTTTAGTGTCAGCTAGAGATGGGCAAAATAGTTCACTTTGATGAACGGATCACTCACTAACCGTTCATCTAAGTAAATCAGTTCTTTTGAACCGTTCTTTCGCTCTTTCGTTCAGCGGTATTAAGAACAACATAGAATGTTAGCTGGAACCCAACATCAATAGACAGATATTAATTGCTATCGTTGGATTGGATAGTGTACGTATGGGATTTATATTTTTGAAATTAAGTGGGGAAAGATAAGCTGCTTTTTTAAAAGTCGCAAACTGTATGTGAAAATATGTTTATTGTCGACAAAAGTTTATGTAATAATTTGATGCGCAAAACATATGTGCAATTTTTCATATTCTCTTTTTGGACAACACACAGGTTCCATGTAAGATCATATTTTATAATTTTCATTCAGGCAAAAAAAAAATCAGAAACGATTTTCACTAACAATCAATCATACAAAAAATCACGATAACACGCACACGCAATAGGCTAAACAATGAATTGAAAACAACGAAAAAACTTTTTTCTCAACATGCCCCCACTATAAAATTTTATGTTTACCTAATCCATGAATCGCCCCAGCTTCCCCCAGATTTTTTCTGATAATCAGAAAGTATATGATTGTTACGCGGAATTGAAAAAATACATGAAATTGAAAATATATAGTTTTGCTTTTAAAACTACGAAAATCTAATTTAATTTTTAACCCAAAATGGAGTATACATTAACAAAATAAACCATGCGTTACATGTATTATGCTCATAAATGACAAATCGTTTTGACGTAGGACTACGTCTAACCGGAAGATATAGGGGGTGAAATGGAAATCTAGGCACTGAACAAGTAGGAAAAAATGCAAGAGAAACGCTTATAACTCGAGAAGTTCTCAATAGATCGCAAAGGTTTTTGCATCAATTGATAGGAAATATATCTACGCATCTATCATAACGAATAACATTTCATTTTTCTTGAGAAAAAAAATTGAATAATTGGTTTTTGATTGGTCCATTTTGTGCTCCTCAAATCGTACCGACCAAAACGGGCAACCAAATAGAATGAAGCACAATTGGAAAGGAAAAAGAAAAAAAATGAACGAAACATTGGTCGCATTCTCACACATGCGTAATTCTCGAGCCAGCCAGTCAGCTTAAAAATCCCCGCTCCCCTGCCGTAACGATCATTCTCATCGGAGCCGTACACCACATCGTTTCGCATCACAACACATCAACAAACCAACACAAGCAGCCATGTCTGGACCTGGCAAAGGAGGAAAAGTGAAGGGAAATGCAAAATCCCGCTCGAACCGTGTTGGTCTGGAGTTCCCCGCAAGAGTAGCTAGGCCGAGCGCGTTAGTACCAGTGCACCAGTCCACCTAGCCGGCGTTATATAGTTTCGGCCGCCGAAGTAATTGAGTTGGCTGGTAAAGCTGCTCGCGACGATAAGAAAACCCGCATTCAGAACAGAAGACATTCGGTTCGGTGGGCATCAAGACAACAATAGGCAGTTGCAGCGAGTGGCAAACGCATTCGCAAAACGGTAACAGGTAGCAGAAGAAAAAAGTTTGTTCTACAAACTGCTTTGGTGGCAAATCCAGAACAAGGCGGCATCGAGGGCGTTCGAAATGGTTTTTTTCAAAACCACGAGTACAAAGTTTTCTAAATTGAAATCATTCCATAAAACAAGGCGATTTTCAGGGCCATTAAACCTTCTAAAAAAGAGTTTAGGAAATACAGTTCAATGCTTTCTAAAACAATATCCAAAATAATAATAAAACACAAATTGATTTTTTCATAATTTGTTTGCCAGGATATGATGAGTATGAGAATTTGGCAGTTGTTCTGAGCTTATTGATGATTGGGGACTTTTCCGATTATTCAATTTTCACCAATTCTTAACTTGCTTCTAGATTGAAAGTACAGTCGACATTTAGCTAATTCGACGGACCTTTAATGCGACATATTTATTTGGACTTTTTTGTAAACAGAGTGCGGGGTCCAAATTATGACCCCACATTGAAAGTCGACACTGTACCACTGTCATCGCAAATGTTCAATTACAGGTTAAAATTACCTCCAATCCGACACTGAGTGGTGGTAATGCGACGAGCCATTGAATGTAATTTACTGTACAATATGTCACAAGCTGGATGGGAAGAAATTTTCCAACTGTGAAAGCTGTGGCGAGTGGCAAACGCAATCGCTAAACAGAAAGGTTTAGCCGAACAAGATGGGGATATCGAGTGATAACAAAACAATAAACTCTTTAGAATGAAGATAATTTTGTGATCCTGAAAAGGACCCTTTTTAGCCTGCATGTAAATCCAACGAGCGAACAAATCGTAATGAATGTATTTTTTTCGTTTCGTTTCTTTGTTTTTAAGAGGCTTTAAACTTTGCAGTTCATTCGCCTCCAATTGTATTTTTTTTGCCATCGCTGCCTTTTAACGCTCATTCGTTCGTCTCGTTCGACTCGCCCCTTTGGCTGAGTCTGCCGATTTGTCTCTATCCTGTGAGTGTGTACCGCTAGAGTACAAAATGGACCTCAAAAAAATATGTTATTTTCTTTCAAACCGTAAACCAGTGTGTTTGTACGGCATCGTTTAACATCGCATCGCATCACATCATAAAAAGAAAACAAGCAGCAACGTGGACGTGTGGACGTAACAAAGGAGGACAAGTTAAGGGAAAGGCAAAGTCTCACTCGAACCGTGCAGGTCTCCAGTTCCCAGTTGGTCGCATTCACTGATTGCTTCGCAAGGGTAACTAGGCCGAACGGATTGGCGATTATAGCGATTATAGAGTTTCGGCCGTCGGAGTGCTTGAGTTGGCTTGCAAAGCTGCTCACGACAATCAGAAAACACGCATCAAAAACAGAGCAGCTTCGGTTCGGCGCTCATCAAGGCAACAACTAGTTTCAGCGAGTGGCAAACGCAATCGCAAAACGGCAGCAGGTAGAAGAAAGAAAAAGTTTGTTTATACAGGGGGGGGTTTAAATCACACGGTACTTGCGGTCTGATGGTTTTAACTGGACTGGTTCGTAACTGGAACGGTACTGATAGTCCCTTCCGTAGGGCCTCTTCCTGTCGTGTCCTCTTCGATCTTCTGCGTCCTCGACTGTAGATAATAAAGAAAAGGCCCACTGGTCGGACCTTTTCTTTTTATACTTTTTAAACTCTAACGACGTCCACAATTATCAACGACGTGGACGTAATACGAAACTTTACACGACGCGCACTTCTACTTCCGGAGACGGTCACGAACAGAAAGCAAGACCACATAAAACGGACAAAAGGGAACAATGCCGACAGGCCGAGCACAATTATGCCCTATCCTTTTGAGCGACGGTAGTTGCCCCATTCATGGACGCGACCTCTTCTTTGCTCAAACCAGTCCATTGTTAAGGACGCGGGGTCCCCCAGATGAGCTGGCGCAGAGCTTACAATGACCCTGTCAATTGACATTTGGCAGATTTTGTTGTCTGCGGCTCAGCTTTAAGGCTGATTTAGACGATGCCAGTCAGCGCTCTAGTTGAAGTATCCAGTGAACAGAGAACAGACACTCTGTTCAAGATACTTGTACCAGTATCGAACAAGTAATTGGCCTCTAACTTGAACAGAGTGTCTGTTCTCTGTTCACTGGATACTTCAACTAGAGCGCTGACTGGCATCGTCTAAATCAGCCTTTATTTTAGTGATGGCAGAGTCATCGCTTTAGGCCCATATGAAGGATGTTACAAGTGAACTAGTTCTTTTTAGCAGTTCATTCACTCTTTTGTACAGTGGAGGGATAAGTCAAAGCAAGTATAAAAAGTGTGGGATGTTATGTAAGACTGTTCATTCATAAAATGCCGTTTTAATCATTATTCGTCCGATATTGGTTAGAAATAAGTTAGCACAATAGAAAATCAAACTTTGATTTTGAAATTTTGATTTTGTTTGAGTCGTTAGTCATTATTTTCAGCATAAACTAGCATTCTGCTGCTTTGCTTACGATGTATTGCAATAAATGCTATAGCAAAACTGTACCCAAACCGCGAACGTCCATCTCAAAATTATCGAGTACAATATGATATAATAGAAAACAAGACTTGCTGAAATATTTACCCTGACCTCCTGAAAATTTTACCACCTGAAAATTTTATTTGATAAATAATTTAACAATCTAATTTAAAACCATCGTATCCTGAAATTTTGCGTTTTTTATGAAAGCGACAATACCGACATATTATTTTTGTTATTTCATGGGGCTATCGTTTGTTTCCATTCGTTGATTTAAAAATTATTTACCTTGCAGCATCATTCATCTATCACTCGTTCGTTTTCTTTCCTCTTATGCACCGCTTACCGTACACAGTTCGTTCTGAACTGCATGAAACCATACATGGGAACAGTTCAGCCAGCGGTCAGTTCGTTCTGAACTGCATACACAGTTCATTTGGCGGTCATCGCACACAGTTCGTTCTGAACTGTATACACAGTTCAGTCAGCGGTCAGTTCGTTCTGAACTGTATTATCAGTTCATCGTTCACCGTACACAGTTCGTTCTGAACTGGGTATACAGTTCATATGAACTGTTGCCCAGTAAAAAAGAACGGAAGTTCGTTCACTCTTTTTGGTGAATTAGTTCTTTTGATCAGTTCATGAACGGTTTGCTCATCTCTATTCTAAAGTGACATAATATGACATATAATATAAACTGATTTTTCTTGTTTATGCTTGTTCTTGAACATATTGGTGGTTGGGGTCTTTCAAATTGATCATTCAGTTTTCACAAACCCATGTATGGTTTCCGAATTAAAAGTGGCTCCAAATTACAACACATTGTATGCAGGATGGCATTAACGAATTTTCTCGGTAGCAAGAACTGCTTTCTTTGGTTGATAACTGATGTTGAAAATTGACTGACGTTACATCTGCATTGCATAGAGAAACAACTAAGGAGCAACACGATGAGCTATGTATTTCCTGGTGCTCTGTTCTTATTTTAAAGGACTTTAATCCGAAGGTCATCCGTCCCTGTATTTACTGTTGGTTTTTCAGAACGCTTATGGCTCGTTTATTTCTCGACAGATAGTAGAGTTTGTCTTCAAAACCTCAGTTCTTTTTCATTTTTATTTACTTTGTTTGCGGAGACTACAAATCTTGCAATTCATTCGTCTCCGAAACCACAGCTTAAGGTACGGTAATGTGCTCAATAGTGAAATATATAATAGTGAACGAGATGATGACCACCTATGCATTCCCTATCACAGCCATCATTTTGATTGTACGATATGTGCATACGCCGAAAGATGCCCGACGTTGAACATTTAATAAGTACAAAGCCTTCAGAAAAAAGTCAAGAATCAAGTTTGTAAAAAAAACGTAAAAACACAACACCAAAGGTTCTTTTCATAACCCCCAACATGTTCATAAAGAGCAAACAATAAACTAATCCATTTTTCAGTTAGATAGGCAGGTATTTACGTAGGAGAAGAAAATAAAACAATATATTTAAAATATATATTTAGCAAAAGCTATCCCCTTTTTATAGTCCTACGTCACTCCGGTTATGTCACCGACATTACCCACCCGTCTTTTATTTGCCTTACAAGCATTCTAGGTATATTTATCCATTCCGCCCAGCGCAAATCAGTTCAGCTGCACTAGTTCGTTCGCAAACAGTTCGGCCGCAAACACTTCGTTCTCAAACAGTTCGTTCCCAATCAGTTTTTTGCCATACAGTTCGTTCACAAATAGTTCACTCTCCAACAGTTCACTCTCAAACAGTTCACTCGCAAACCGTTCTTACGGAATCAGTTCTTTCACAAACAGTTCACTCTCAAACAGTTCACTCGCAAACCGTTCTTACGGAATCAGTTCGTTACGTTCGTTCACAAACGGTTCGCTCGCAATCAGTTCGTGGGGAGAACTATCGTTCTTTGAAAAAGAATGACCGCTCGTTCACTCTTTTCGGCGAACTAGTTCTTTCGTACCGTTCGTGAACGGTTTGCCCATCTCTAGTGCCAGCTTGCAACCAAGCCTGACGATCTAGCAAAACTTCGTAGCTAAACTCACGTTCGGGAGTGCAACAGAATGGCCTTACGAGGAATCACGATCGCTTACTTATGGACAAAACAGACGAAGTAAAAATTGATTTTGGACAGTTTCCCAGTTTCACGATGAGATGTCCCAAGCAATTTCTGATTAGTTTAGGTTGAAAATTCACTAAAAACTTCTGATCAGCCAAGAACTTTTCTAGTGCGAACAAAAACAATGGTTTCCGTTACAAATAAGATCATGCATTCGAATATCTACAGTTCTTGAAAATCACTTCCTAATATACGCAAAGGACCCCGTAACCTAAACATGCCAAATTTGGTTTCGTTCTCGAGTTATGGAGAGAATGGTTTTTCATTTGTATGGCAGACCCCCCTCCCCTTAGAGAGGGAGGAGGGGTCTCGAACTATCATAAGAACCTTCCCCGACCCCAAATATATATATATATATATATATATATATATATATATATATATATATATATATATATATATATATATATATATATATATATATATATATATATATATATATATATATATATATATATATATATATATATATATATATATATATATTGTTACCAGTGCGCGGTAACATATGTATTTACTGTGTATGAAGTCGGCTCATTATTGTATTCACCACTCGTAACGCTTGAAACAAACTAATGTTTTTCGTGTGAAATAGAATTTCTGTTTTATTTGTAGTAAAAATACAATCGATACCTTATACTAAAATACAATTGTAAACTCGAAATATCATTTATATAATGTAAAACTTCAACCAACCGCCACACAAGCCTGCCACCTGTCACCCAAGCTACCATGCCATATTCACCACAGCCAAGGATCCGGTTCCCGCCATGCCTGGTCAATAGGAATGGGAGAGATAATAAAAGGACGTCGAATGACGTGTAAGAGGAGGATTCGGCCCTCGAGAGTCTAAGAGGCAACACGTAGTTGAACCACACGTTCTGTGGAAGTGATTCGCCGGTGATTATATCACGCATCAACGGTGTAACTCGAGTGAGAAAGTAGGGATCGAAATTCCTGAGGAAAAATCCCAGAAAACGTTCGTGCAAGTGAACGGAAAGCCGTGTGACAGTTTTCAAAGTGCCACGGCCTACCCCCAAGAATTGGGGAGTTATTTGAGAGAGTGTACACCTTGTTACGTCATCACGCGCAGCATTGCGTGACAGCAGAGATTTTCCCGCCGGAATACCGGCAGTTCATGAAAAGGAGTCATCCAGGACATCGGGAACCGGCAACAGCAGCAGCAGCAGGAGACGTGGCGTGGTGGCTTGGATGGATCCGGAGACAAAGAAAATGTATGTGAACAATAAATGTTAAGGTTAGTTTAGTCTAAAAACTAGTTGTCGTGATTTAGAACGCCTCACATCCGAAACGACCCTGAATCTATGAGCTAGAACTCATTGTAATCAATGGACAAAAAAGTTCAGTAACAAATTAATTGGCGCCCAACAAAAACTACGAAAAAAATTACTGCGTATTTTTTTTTCTCCTGGATGTGAGGTGGGTCCGACGAAAATATAGTGAATTTCTTTCGAGTTCGTGGAAAAAAAAGTAATAAAGTGCAGTCCCGACAGCTTGTGAATGGTTAAAATTTTTCGGATAATTTCTCTTTAGTTTCTTCGCGAACGTGGTGATCTTTGCAAAGTTCTTTTGTCGTTCCACTCATATCAATCGATTTGATCTCGTTATTGAATAATCAATATTCAGGTTCGCTCCGCTTTTGGATTTATTTGGTGTCCTTAGTGGTCGTGATTCCGTGGCTGCACGTGTGTCCTGATGAAATCATCGGTTCACAGACAATAGACTATTGTTGTACTTTATACAATCTTCTCTATTATCGAGCTCTTTTGTTGACGATTTTGTAACACTCCATGATGGCCAAGCTCACGCTGAATTCCCTTAAACAATTGTATTATACGTTTCGAATTGATCATCTGAATGAGGATGAGCTGAACTTTGAGCTAATGTCGCGAGGTGTCGAGCTAGCAGAATTCGATGGTAGGGATATCCAAGGAACGCAACGAAAAAGGCGTGTGCGCGATCTGATGAAAGCTGAAAAGAAAGGAACAAAAGAAATTGTTAGAAAAATATACGGTGACGCGGTGGAGGATGGTGAACTATGTGCAAACAAATTACTATTGATTAAAGAAGATTTAAGATATCGTGTGCCTAACAAATTAGTTTTTCGCTCAAGATTATTACATCTTGCCAATCGGCTTCAATTGTTAATGAAGTACACGGCAGGAGAACGAAATATAAGAATTAGTAACATATTAGAAGAAGTTATAGATTATTATAATTTAACGTTTGATGGTTTGACACAGGAGCAAACTGAGTCAGAGGACGATGATAATATTTGCGAAGAGACAGCTCAGTCTACTGAACCGGCAGACACTGTCAATGACCAACCCGAAATTGTGAACCTCAAGAAATTGCGAATTCGGAAAACTGTATCACAACAGTATCCCAAGCTAACAGAACACCTAACGATCTGTCCTGCTGGAATGATGTTATACATGAGATTAGATTCATGCATATCCAAATGGAGGAGAACCGTAAAGTCGAAGTGTCACGAATAAATTCTCTTTTAGAATCGGTTCAATCCATATCAAATTTCATGGTAAGAATCAATTCGATGGCAGATACAATGATGGAAATTAATAATGAAATTAAAAAGGCAAACCAAACATTAGGAGAGTTAATGACGGCAGAACATTCCAGGAGTCAAGCTTATAGCTTAATTTTAGAGTCCCTGTTAGTTCAGTAACCACTCATGGGATGAACTCTACAACTAAGACCAGTTCATTTCCAAATACTCCTAGATGTTCATCAGGAATCCCTCATGTTACGTCAAACATATTGAACCCACGTGTGATATCTAATTGCTCTAATACGAGAGAAGTTAATTTTCCTATGTGTGCGAACATTCCGCAAGTGCCCGCGAACAATATCGAGCCGGTAGGATCAGTCTTACTTGATTCACTCACTCATCGACGTCCACAACGCGTCGCAGACTGGAAAATTATGAAATATGATGGCGAAGATGAAGGGTTAGGGTTAAATGAATTCCTCGATAGCGTTTATCACTATGCAGTTTCAGAACAAATCTCGCAAGAAGAACTGTTCAACTCCGCTATGCACCTTTTTAAAGGAACAGCCTTGAATTGGTTTCTTTCAATGAGAAGCGAGAACCGTCTGTTTGATTGGAATCATTTGGTTAGAGAACTAAAAGCAAATTTCGTACATCCTGAATTAGATGCGACACTAAAAATGAAAATTGCCTCCAGGCGGCAACATAAGAATGAGAGCTTCCAAGAATACTTTTTAAGTATGGAAAAACTTTTCAGAGCTCTGAGTGTTCCTTTGAACCCAGAGGAGAAATTGGGACATCTCAAGCGAAATCTAAGACCTGATTACAAACAGATAATGATTTTTAAATCTGTTAACACGCTAGCAGAACTTCTAAGTATTGGGAAAACTCTCGATGCATCAAGAGTACCAATTTTCAACAAAGTGTTCGGTAACCCCCGAGAGATTAATACCATAACACGCGATCAATACCAGACAAATCGTCCAGTTTATCAAAATTCGAATTCTAACGATGGTAAAAACAACTTCAGTAAACCGAAATATTTTTGGAACCGAAACCAAGCTCAAAGTCAATCGGTTGAACGAAATTCAAATCACAAGCATAAAACCGCTTACTCAAACGATCGTTTTGATTCAGACGGAAATAGTAATCCACAATCAGTAGGAAAACAAATAAATCAAACAAAACCTAAAGGTAAAGAAACCCAAACGCAATCTGAAAGTGTTCCTGAAAGAACGATTATCTCTTTAGAATATCTCG